>NC_064426.1:40425000-40607500 GCF_023375975.1 Astyanax mexicanus
AGGCATGGTGTTCCTGGGATTAAAGGCCTCACCTTTTCTCCTCCAAACATATTGCTGGGTGTTGTGGCCAAACAGCTCAATTTTTGTTTCGTCTGACCAGAGAACTTTCCTCCAGAAGGTTTTATCTTTGTCCATGTGATCAGCAGCAAACTTCAGCCGAGTCTTAAGGTGCCTTTTCTGGAGCAAGGGCTTCTTTCTTGCACGGCAGCCTCTCAGTCCATGGCGATGTAAAACACGCTTGACTGTGGAGACTGACACCTGTGTTCCATCAGCTTCCAAATCCTTGCAGACCTGCTTCTTGGTGATTCTTGGTTGACTCTTGACCATCCTGACCAATCTCCTCTCGGCAGCATGTGATAGCTTGCGTTTTCTTCCTGATCGTGGCAGTGACACAACTGTTCCATGCACTTTATACTTGCGTATAATTGTCTGCACAGTTGCTCTTGGGACCTGTAGCTGCTTTGAAATGGCTCCAAGTGACTTCCCTGACTTGTTCAAGTCAATAATTCGCTTTTTCAGATCCACACTGAGTTCCTTTGACTTTCCCATTGTAGCTTTTGTAGCTGAGTCTAATCACTGGGTCAAATGAGCCCTATTTAAATGGGCTCATGAGAAGTCAACAGCTGTAGTCAATCAGAATCACTTACAAGAAGTGAAGAGGCCATGACATGAAGCTAATTTGATTGACACAACTCGCTACATCACCAAAATTGACAAATTTTGTTGCTGTATGTATATTTTTGACCCAGCAGATTTGGTGACATTTTCAGCAGACCCATAATAAATTTATGAAAGAACCAAATTTTATGACTGTTTTTTGTGACAAACATGTATGTGTTCCGATCACTCTATCACAGAAAAATAAGAGTTGTAGAACTTATTGAAAACTCAAGACAGCCATAACATTATGTTTTTTTACAAGTGTATGTAAACTTTTGACCACAACTGTACGTAGCTTGACGCACACCTCTCTGGAAATATAACTACTGGTCGTGCTACGCAGACAGCAGCAGCTGTGACTGGTCCACCTTTTTATGGTCTGTTGTTTGCGTTCTTTAGCTGTTTACTTCGTATATTGTGTAATTTTGTGGAACAAATTAAACCCAATTCTAATCAGAGCCTTAATTTAAAGCCTTAGTGTTTTATATTATATGTACTTCTTACAGTACAATAACTCACAAACCTATATAAAAGCCCAGTCATGCAAAAACATACTATACATAAATAATAATAATAATAATAATAATAATAATAATAATAATAAAAATACTGTGATATACTGTAAAACCGTCAGAATTGTAAAAAGTACCGTAATATGCATTTTTGGTCATACCGCCCAGCACTATGTATGATGTATTGGGCAAATAATATTTTATAATTGGTTACTTAAAATCTGAATAATTTTGTAATGTTCTGACAACAATGTTAGAACGAGAAAAGGTAGCGTTGCTGTTTATATTGAATCTGTATTTGATCTGATTTGTATTTTGTATTCAGATCTGAAACTGCAGCATCTCTCCTTCATACTGGATAAAGTCTTCCTGCTGTTCCCCAACTACTGCCTGGGCATGTCCTTCAACCAGTTCTACCAGAACTACGAGACCATCAGTTTCTGCACCATCAACTTCTTCACCAAAGATATCTGCCAGCATCTCAGTGAGTTTATTCATTATTCCTGCTCTGTCCTGTCTGATTCAGTGAGTCTGAGTATTATCAAGTTTCTATTTCATGAATATTCATGAGTAAGAGATAAAATCCTTTGGTTTTTCCCCGCCCACTAATCCTCCCCAGAACTAAAACAGCCTGAAACAGAAGCAGAAAAAACATCTCACAAAGCTTCATTCATACTGCAGACCACCACAACATTTAATGACAAGAAAAAATCAGACCTTTATTATTATGCATAATGCATAATAATAACTGCATAATAATAAAGCCATGCATTCATTATGCATTATGAGGAAAAACATATGCTATTATTTAGCAAACAAAAAAAAATCTGTAAAAAAAAAAATCTGATTTTTATTTGATAAAAAATGTGAAAACCGTGTAGAATTGTCATTCCACTTCACAGTTATGTACAATTTGTGTTGATATATCGTTTAAAATCTCAGTAAAATACATTTAAGTTTGTGGTTGTAAGGTGACAAAATGTGAAAAAGTAGTATGAATACTTTTGCAAGCCATTGTGTATATATATATATATATATATATATATATATATATATATATATATATATTGTGGTAGGCCCCTGGGGTTAGGGGCGTGACCACTGTGACCCGGAAGGAGGAAGCTCACAGAGAACACAGACACGGGGAGTAAATGAAACTCAAAGCATACCTTTATTTTAAACGCCCTCCACCACACCCAAAAACAACTTAAACAAACATAGCCCAATGGGGCTCTAGAGTCCGTAGAATTACTTTTCTTCGTTTTTAAAGGTCCGTGCGGCCTCAGCTCACTCCTCCCAAGTCCAAGTCTCTCTCGAGTGTGAGCTGAGGCAGAGTTTTTATGCCTGTCCCAGCTGGCGGCTTAATCAGTCCTGAATGCCCACCGGCTGGGACAGACATGGCTGTGAGTTCCGGCGTGGGGCGGACCCACGGTTCCCCCGCCTCCTCACGCCACAATATATATATACTACTGTATATACTACTATATATATGCTACTGACAACTTTTATGGAGATGCAGATTTCATTTTCCAGCAGGACTTGGCACACTGCCCACACTGCCAAAAGTACCAATTGGTCTTACATAATATTCTAATTTTCTGAGACACTGATTTTTGAGTTTTCATTGGCTGTAAGCTTCATAACCATCAACAATAAAAGTTAAAAATAAAGCCTAAAATAGATAATTCTGTGTGTAATACACCTATATGATATATGAGCTTCACATTTTGAAAAGAATTACTGAAATAAAGTAATGGAAAATGCAAGAAAATAAACGTATTTTACTATATTTGATTGCAAACAGGATAAACCCAATATATTTCAATTTTCCTCTGTACACCCAGGTCTGAAATGCTGAAATTTCCGTGCTGTTTATTGAACATTTAATGATTTGTTTTCGTATCTGTTACAGATTTCTAGGACCGGGTGAGAGATTTAGCTGAAGTAGTTTTAAATAAATGAATGATTTGCTCTGAATGTGATGTGCTGTGTGATTATTTACAGATATCACGTATCAGCTGGATTATTTCTCAGTGGATGAGCCGGGCGTGGGGCGCTTCCTGATCGCCATGGCCCTGCAGGGTCTGGTCTTCCTCAGCCTCCTCTTCATCATCGAGCTGCAGTTCATCCGAACCTTTCTCAACCTGTGCAGGATCCGCAGGAAGGTACGGAGAGGATTTCTGCATTTATTGGTGTTTCAGTTTTACAGAATTTAACAACCAATATTCTATTTCATGATAAATGGAGAGCATAATAATTGCAGTTTAATTGTATAAATTGCATTACATTTTACATCAAATTTTTGTGTGTGTATAACAGCATGTGCTGGTTCTGGATGAGCCTCTGCAGCATGAGGATCGGGACGTGGCTGATGAGAGGAAGAGGGTACTGGAGTGTCAGCCGATGGTGGAGTCTATGGTGGGAAGCCCCCTCATCCTTCAGGAGCTCACCAAGGTACTACTGATGGGTTTCTTATGTGTTTAAAAAAAAAATAATATATATATATATATATATATATATATATACATATATATATATATATATATACATATATATATATATATATATATATATATATATATATATGTATATATATATATATATATATATACATATATATATATATATATATGCATATACATATATATATATATATATATATATATGTATATATATATATACACACTGACTACTTTACACTGTATCAAAGTGTTATATCTTCAGTGTTGTCCCCTAAAAATATATAATAAAATATTTACGATATAAGTATATATAAATATAAGTAATATCTATATTAATATTAATTTCAGGAATAGATTACTACAACACAATAAATATTAATGCCTTACTATTTAGTACAAATAATAGTTTCATAAATTTGGTAGAAACAAAGTAATTTTTAAACATTTATTTATATATATATATATATATATATATATATATATATATATATATATATATATATATGAGAGAGAGAGAGAGAGAGAAGAGGAAGATGGATGATCACAAACCACCAAACTGAACTGCTTGAATTTTTGCACCAGGAGTAAAGCAGCATAAAGTTATCCAAAAGCAGTGTGTAAGACTGGTGGAGGAGAACATGCTTCCAAGATTCATGAAAACTAAAAAATTCTATAAATGCTCTAAATGACAATATTTTTATTCGGAATTTGGGAGAAATGTTGTCTGTAGTTTATAGAATAAAATAACAATGTTCATTGGTATCACTTTAAAATAAGACTATCTTTATAAAGGGTTTATAAATGGTTTACAATTAGTTTATTAATGGTTACTAATTAGTATGTAAATGCCTTAAAATTATTCATAATCAGTTATAACACATATGTAGAAAGGGAAACAATACAGATGGCTGTGGGTTCACTATTTGGCAAACAACAGGTCATTGTTGCCCTTTCTATGTATGTGTTATAACTGATTATTAATGATGATTACATTTTAAGGTATTTACAACCTAATTAGTAACCATTAATAAACTAATTGTAAACCATTTATAAACCCTTTATAAAGGTAGTCTTATTTTAAAGTGGTACCATGTTCATTTTACGTAAACATAAACCTATAAATAGCAAAATCTGAGAAACTGATATGGAGCTGTACATACTATGTAGCAATTGTTTTTAATGAGTTTAATAATGCATTGTGTAGTGTTGTATTGTTTGTGTTCTATTTGCGTTGTATGTGCTGTAATGTGTTGTATTGTGTTTTAATGTGTTTAATAATGTGTTATTTTGTGTTGTATTGTTTTGTATTGTGTTATAATGTGTTATAATGTGTTGTATTGGGTTTTAATGTGTTTAATAATGTGTATTGTTTTGTATTGTGTGCAGGTATACCCGGGCTCTATGCGGGCGGTGGACTGTCTCTCTCTGGCCGTGGGGAAGGGCGAGTGTTTCGGTCTGCTGGGGTTTAATGGAGCGGGGAAGACCACCACCTTCAAAATGCTGACTGGAGATGAGCGTGTGACTGCAGGAGACGCCTTCATCGACGGATACAGTATCCTCAGAGACATCAAGAAGGTCAGACCTACAGAACACTGCATACTCTTTTTAAAATACTCAAATGCTGTATGCAACATTTGCAATGTCCAGTATAAGCTAAAGTATGTATAAAACACATGGCCTTGCCATGAGTACGTTGGCCAGTGTTCAGTTAACCTCGCTCACATGATAACACCACACAACTTATAATAACAGGTGTGGCTTTTCCAACGATAAATCAGAGCTAACACTGAATTTCTATGTTCAGTAAGAAAAGCAGTAAAGGAAGTGACCTTAGCTTAGCATGTTGCTAAGATTACCGATGTTCTTGCTCCCGCAGGTGCAGCAGCGGATCGGGTACTGCCCGCAGTTCGATGCCGTGCTGGATCACATGACCGGGCGGGAGACTCTGAGCATGTATGCCAGGCTGAGGGGCATCCCGGAGAAGTACGTGTCTTCCTGTGTGGAGAACGTGCTGCGCTCACTGCTGCTGGAACCCCACGCTGATAAACTGGTCCGCAGTTACAGGTACCATAAACCAGACAGACGCTGATATGTGGAGTACGCTACATTCATATTATATTTTATATATATATATATATATATATATATATATATATATATATATATATATATATATATATATATATATATATATATAATAGATCAATTTAATGCTGCTGTATGGAGTATGCGAAAAAAACAAGTCTGGGCCATCTTTGTGTAGAGCAACAGTTTTGTTTCTCACATCCTCAGAGAGTTCTTTGCCAGGAGGTGGCATGCTGAATAAATATCCAGTGGCCAGTATGAGAGATTTAAACCCGAAACACCAAATTAAACAGCCTTGCTCCCCATTTACACCTGAGACCTTGTAACTTCAATGCGTCACATGACACTGAGGAGGGAAAATGGCTAATTAGGCACAATTTGGCCATTTTTATTTAGGATTGTGTTTACTGTTATTTCCAACAGTTTAGACATGAATGGCTGTGTGTTAAGTTATTTTGAGGGCACCATAAATTAACACTGTTCTACTGTTATAAGCTGTACAATGACTACTTTACATCAACTTGTATCAAAGTGTCATATCTTCATATGTTGTGTTATCCCTTGAAAATATATAATAAAATATTTTTACGAAAATGTAAGGGTTGTACTCACTTTTGTGAGATACTGTATATCTGTGGGCGATATGGCTTTTAAAGTAAAATGATGTTTTAGGGTATTTTTTGCTAAAAAAATATATATAATAATTTACAAAAAAATAATTACATTCTTGACAAACCTTTTTTTTATTCATTTTAAGAATATACTACTACAACACAATAGATATTAAAGCTTTATTTGGTACAAATATAACATTAATTCAGAAGGATAAAAATCGTTTCAACATTTGTCTGTTTCATAAGTAACTTATTAACCACCCTGATTTTGTATAATATAGTTATATTATAACAAAAAATATGTAAAAATAAAGGAATGTAACAACAGAAATATACCATAAAACTAAGTTCGGCATATTTAGTGCATTAATATAAACCGCAAACAAATTATTACATGTGAATACAGTTTATAGCAAAACAAATCCAAAATAGACTGCTGCTTTTAAGAATATTATTGTGTCAAAAATATAAACTGCACTAATATTAAATTTACAATGTAAAAAAATATACAAAAAGAAAGAAATGAATTTACAAATATATACATATTGAATACAATTTATTCGGAAAAGCTGTCACGTTATATATTTCTGTGATAATTAAGGTTTTTGAATGTCTTCTGACCCACAGTGGGGGTAACAAGAGGAAGCTGAGTGCAGGCATGGCTCTGATTGGTGGGCCGCCGGTCATCTTCCTGGATGAGCCGTCCACTGGTATGGACCCGGTGGCCAGACGCCTGCTGTGGGATGCAGTTACGCGCACCAGAGAGTCCGGCAAAGCTATAGTTATAACATCACACAGGTGAGTTAGAGTTTAGCTGAACTGAGCATTAAAAAAATATAATGCACCTCCGATTTGGGGATGCAGAGTGATCCAGCAGTCTAAAGCACTGCAACTATGTTTGGGAGATTGCTGGTTCGAGTCCCGGTCATGCAGCTTACATCAGCTGCCGGAGCCCAGAGAGAGCACAATTGGCCTTGCTCTCTCTGGGTGGGTACAGTACAGTAGATGGTGCTTTTTCTTTTCTCCTCATCACTCCTAGGGTGATGTGGATCAGCACAAGGCTGCGTCTGTGAGCTGATGTATCAGAACCGAGGCGCTGCGCTTTCCTCCGGGCTAAACTGAAAAGAGAAATGGGAGAAAATTGGAAATAAGAAATAAAAATGCACCTCGGATTGCTCATATAAACTCGTCTAATCTACGAGTGTAGAGCTACAGGATCTACAGGTCCAGCTGTAGCAACATCTGTGGGTAAATGTGCTGCAGGATCCTAACAGAACCTGTAGAACCTCCTCCAATTCAAACCAAACCATCTCAATCTTACATCATCTTATATCCAGAATAGAGGATCCAACAGGGTCTAAACTAGAATCTCTTTTTTATTGTATTTCCTGTCTTATTTATTGTAACTCCTGTCTCTCTCTCTTTTTCTTTGTCTGTCTGCAGTATGGAGGAGTGTGAAGCCCTGTGCACTAGGCTGGCTGTGATGGTGAACGGACAGTTTAAGTGTTTGGGAAGTCCTCAGCATCTGAAGAGCAAGTTTGGCAGCGGCTACACGCTGTTGGCCAAAGTTCACACAGAGCCGGATTTAGAGGAGATGGACATCCAGCTCTTTAAAGACTTCATCGAGAGCACCTTCCCTGGTTCGTATCTGTGGGCATCAAAGGTGGAAAAAGTACTGAAAAATTGTAATTGAGTAAAAGTACCTTTACTTTGCTAAAATTCTACTCAAGTAAAAGTAAAAGTACCCATCTAAAAATCTACTCAAGTAAAAGTAAATGTACCCATCTAAAAATCTACTCAAGTAAAAGTAAAAGTACCCATCTAAAAATCTACTCAAGTAAAAGTAAATGTACCCATCTAAAAATCTACTCAAGTAAAAGTACCCATCTAAAAATCTACTCAAGTAAAAGTAAAATTACCCATCTAAAAATCTACTCAAGTAAAAGTACCCATCTAAAAATCTACTCAATTAAAAGTAAAATTACCCATCTAAAAATCTACTCAAGTAAAAGTAAAATTACCCATCTAAAAATCTACTCAAGTAAAAGTACCCATCTAAAAATCTACTCAATTAAAAGTAAAATTACCCATCTAAAAATCTACTCAAGTAAAAGTAAAAAAGTACCCATCTAAAAATCTACTCAAGTAAAAGTAAAATTACCCATCTAAAAATCTACTCAAGTAAAAGTACCCATCTAAAAATCTACTCAATTAAAAGTAAAATTACCCATCTAAAAATCTACTCAAGTAAAAGTAAAAAAGTACCCATCTAAAAATCTACTCAAGTAAAAGTAAAATTACCCATCTAAAAATCTACTCAAGTAAAAGTACCCATCTAAAAATCTACTCAATTAAAAGTAAAATTACCCATCTAAAAATCTACTCAAGTAAAAGTAAAAAAGTACCCATCTAAAAATCTACTCAAGTAAAAGTAAAATTACCCATCTAAAAATCTACTAGAGTAAAAGTAAAAGTACCCATCTAAAAATCTACTCAAGTAAAAGTAAAAGTACCCATCTAAAAATCTACTCAAGTAAAAGTAAAAAAGTACCCATCTAAAAATCTACTTGAGTAAAAGTAAAAAAGTACTTAATTTAAAATGTACTTTGAGTAAAAGTTACATAGCTACTTTTAATTATTTGATGAAAAAAAAAATGAATTAAATAGTTTTTAATGAACTATTATTCCACATAATGTTTTTTGGATCTTTCAGGCAGTATTTGTTCAGACCACCCTATAAAACATTTTCAAGAACAAGTGGTATAGGTTTCTATGATCCATTTTCTTTTCTTTACTGTTAAAAAGTTGTGTGACTATAAACTGTATTTTTACAGTTTTACATGTTTACATAGTTATTTTTTAACTTGTCATTGCTGTGCTTTAACTGCTATTTACGTGTTTTTTTTTTTACACTAAGCAGATTGTTTAATGATTAAAAATAGTTAACACCACATGCTTTCTCAGGTTTAATGTGGAAGTTTTGAAAGCTGACAGCTCTGTCCGGGGGCGGGGTACATTTTGTATTGCATGAGGACGTTATTGCCTCGTTATTCCACGCCTGAGCATCCGTGCCAATTTTTTTTTTTTTTTTTTTTTTAATTCCGACAATTGTTTTTTTTCCCCCAGCATTTTATTTTTTACTTAGTAATTGGGAGTTATCCAATGTAGCAAAGTAAATTACTTGGTTCAAAACGTACTTGAGTAAAAGTAAACTTACCTATTTTAAAAACTACTTTAAAAATCACAAACTACTCATTAAATCTACTCAATTACAGTAACCTGAGTAAATGTAATTGATTACTTTCCACCTCTGGTGGGCATTAACCTGTTTATATAGTATTGGTGTGGGCCTGAGGGTATCAGTGATAATGCTGTGTGTTTCTGTGTTTTATCTTCACAGGAAGTGTGCTTAAAGATGAACACCAGGGGATGGTACACTACCACTTGACTGACAAGATGCTGACCTGGGCTCAGGTATGTTCCGTATTCAGAACACTTATGAAAAGGTTTCTAGGAATTTAAGGATCATAAATGAAGCAGATTTGGTTTTATTATGTATTTTATTATGTTACTACTATTACTATCTCAGATCTGTGGCTGATCCAAGCCTTTTTTAAAGGATCATTTTTTGTTTTTAAAGCTGATCCACTTTAGATCCTTTGTTTTGTTGTAGCAGAGGCACCATTGACACAATTGATTCTCAGCAGAGAACCGGTGAGGAAAACTAACTGACTAAAACAAAAGCTTCTAATTCTCTTCTAAAACTCTATTTCTGTTTAAATAGTGCAGCAGTTGTTCTGTGGACATTACAACAAAATAACCTGCACTACAATCATCAAAAAATCCATCCATTCTTTTTTTGTTAATCCGCTAAAAGAGTTGTGACCTCACAATAAGAAAGGAACCTGCATAGACCATCCCTGACTCCACCCCTCACCTGTCAACCCCCATCAGAGCACCACCCTGAAGAAAAGCCATATTGATCTGCTGGTTAAGAACCTCAGACAGTACACAGCAGGATTAGCCAAAAGACTTTGTTTGAGGGAGGGATCTGTACCTGTTGTCTGTGGCCAGTCAACAAATGAGAGAGATGAAAGTACTTTCAAATAACGAGTTTTGTGTTTCTATCACAGTTAAGCATCAACTAGCTTGTTTGTGTTTTGTCATTTAGCACAACACAAGCTAACGCTAATGTGTGGTAAACATGCAGCATAAATATGGGTCAGGGCAAGTATTTATCAAAGGTTTGCTATGCAGCAGAGCGCGTTTATACTTCTGCGTGCCCGTAAATTGCCCTTTATTTGCATAAAAGTGAAAGAACCCTTTAAGGCAGGGGTGTCCAAACTTTTTTTGTTGGGGGCCAGAAGGAGAAATATATTTGAAGTCACGGGCCACAGACTCTATAATAAAACAAATAATAAAATATACCACTTTAAATAATACTTTTTCCTGATTACTTTCATTTACACACCATTTTACTTGACTTACTATCTTTATTTTTGACAGTGTTGTGTAAACTAAGATTTTTCAAATTGATGTTTCATTTCATAATGTCTCTTAATATTAAACTCCTTAATTACGCCAACTTTTAGACTCATTTGCCCTTTTTCTGCGGTACAAATGAGCACTCTCTCCGCTTTTAGACTCTTTGGCCCGTTTTTCTGCGCTACAACTGAGCACCCTTTCTGCTTTTAGACACTTTGGCCTGTTTTTTTGCTCTAGAAATGCGCAGCCTCTCTGCTTTTAGACTCTTTGGCCCGTTTTTCTGCGCTAGAAATGCGCACTCTCTCTGCTTTTAGACTCTTTGGCCTGTTTATTGCGCTAGAACTCCGCACTCTCTCCGCTTTTAAACTCTTTGGCCTGTTTTTTGCGCTAGAAATGTGCACTCTCTCCGCTTTTAGACTCTTTGGCCCTTTTCATTCTGAAAGAGGCTGAAACTGGCAAGAGTTAATCACTTGAATTTCTTGTCTCTTAATGTAAAGGTTTGAGAGCATCAGTTAAAGTAAAGTAGTGAAGAGGTAGAGTTACAGGTATACAGTGAATAGTGAATATTTGAGTAATGTTCTAATCCAGATTATGAGAAGCAACAACTACCGTATTTTTCGGACTATAAGGCGCACTTAAAAACTTTTAATTTTCACAAAAATTGACAGTGCGTCTTATAATACGGTGCGCCTTTTGTATGGATTTTACTCGTCAGGTTGTAAGGAGCAGTAAACACACACTCCGTGCAGCGTTATAGAGAGTTTCAGTGCTATACAGAGTCCAGAGCCGTGCAGCTCCGAGGCTGAGCAGCAATAGCATTAGCTAGATGCTAACCGCTAAGCTAGCTAGCTTATTCACTGAGATCAGTATTATCTAAATTTTACTCGTCAGGTTGTAAGTAGCAGTAAACACACACTCCGTGCAGCGTTATAGAGAGTTTCAGTGCTATACAGAGTCCAGAGCCGTGCAGCTCCGAGGCTGGAGCAGCAAATAGCATTAGCTAGCTTATTCACTGTTCAGAGATCAGTATTATCTCAATTTTACCCGTCAGGATTACTCAGTGTAACGCTGTCGTTTAAGTTTGGGTTAACTTTACTAGTTTAGGTGACTAGCTAGCGTGCTAGCGGATAGCTATGCTAACGCTGGTGCAGCAAGCCTTAGTGGACATCTGGAAATCTAAGCTTACTGTAAATAAACTGAAGCACGTTACTCACCCAAATAAACAGTTTTCAGGAGAGGAATCTGTGTAGATTAATATCCAGCACTCGTTTGACTTTGAAAGAGCTATATTTTGTATACTGAGACGCTCCACCGGCAAGCGACCACCCCCGGTGGGGGAAGGGAAACATGGCGCCACCCCTGTTCACTTTGATATAGGCACCCTTTCTAGTGTCACTTAACGCGCCTTATAATGCGATGCGCCCTATGTATGGAAAAATAGCAGAAAATAGGCGTTCTTTGATAGTGCGTCTTATAATACGGTGCGCCTTATAGTCCGAAAAATACGGTACTCAACTAAATAAAGAAAAGTAAAAAATGACTAAGAATTGGAGGTCTGAAAATCTTAAGAGTTTAAAGAACTTCGAAAGCATCCTCAAGTGCATACAATATGATGATTATGATGATGATGAAACTGGCACTCATCAGGATCATCAGAACACTTTCTTCTCTTTGCCAGGTGTTCGGGACGCTGGAGGCGGCTAAGGAGAAGTACAGTATCGAGGACTACTGCGTGAGTCAGATTTCTCTGGAGCAGGTTTTCCTCAGCTTCGCTCAGTTCCGGCACTGCTCGGAGTTCCAGAAAAAACAGTGAGGGGGCGGAGCTTCCTCCTCGGGGTTTGATTTCCTCACTTCTGCCTTTTTTACGAGGGTCGAGGCTCGTCCTGCAGACGCGCTCGGAGTCCCGGAGCTCCGCCCCCTCGCCGTCTTATTCACACAGAAACACAGGTATTAACCACTGGAGCGGGGGTCCGGACTGAGCATGTGCAGTACAGTACAGTGAGTGTGTGTGTGTGTTTGTGTAACTCGTGTGTCAGCCATTCCAACAGTGTGTGAGTGTTTGTTTGAATGAGTGTGTGTGTGTGTGTGTGTGTGGCTGCCGGGTGCGCAGGGTGCATCACCCGAGTTCTACAGTGCGTCTTTAATGTGTCGCACCTTTTTTGTGCTTTCAGTTTTAAAAACTGGAAGTTGTGCGTGCACTGTTGCACTGTTGCACGGTTACGCCTGGAGATCCGTGCTTTCTGCGTCGTGCATCATTATCATTAACTACCACAGACTGTGTGATGCTCACCAGTGTGTGTGTGTGTGTGTGCGAGCTCAAGATGAGTCTGTTTTCTTCTTTTCTTGTTTTTTTTTTTACCGATTTTCTGTCTTTTCTGTCTTTTTTTTTGTCTTTTACTGTGTTTCTAAAAGTTGAGGGTCATCAGATTCATCAAACGAGCTTAAAGACGTTCCGAAAGTACAGAAAACATGTAGGAAAAAAGAGTAAAACATGAGTAAAGAAGAAGAAACAAGTCTGTTATCTTTGTAAAACGATAGGAAATGTAATAAAACATAATCTCCTATATATCGAAAAAAACAGCTGAATTAATATTGCTGTTAATTTCAAAAGACTGAGTGTAAAAGCAGTTTTAGAGCTGTTTTTTTGCCTTTCTGACAAAAAGGGAAATTCTTATTTCATTTATTTCATTTGTTTCATTCCATTCTCTTGATGAAAATATGCATCTGTAAAATGTGTTGTGTTTTTGTTCATCCACAGTATAGTGTGTGTATTGCACAGACAATAATATTAAGAATATTAATAATAATATTAATTATTATTCATTGGAATTAACAATTATCCAAAGAAGAAATTCATTCATTTCTAATGTCATTAGTTTCAGAGAGAGTTTAAAAAGTTAAATGAGTAAATAGAGTAAATCTCTGGTCCAGTAATGAATGTTACCTTTTGCCTTTTTATTTTATTATATTTTATTCATATTTTCTTTGCATTCTCCTCTGGGGAGTTTTTCTTAAAGCATCATTGTTGCACAAAGGTTATAAAAGTGCAATATAGACCTTAAAGCCTGAAATTTACTTCATGCATAGACGTGAACACATCCCATAGTAAACTCAACCTGCGTCCTCATGTTACTCAATACAATACATTTCTTTATTTAATTTATTTTCTACAGTGTAGATTATTATTATTATCAAAGACATGAACATGATTAAACGACATACAGCTCTGGAAAAAAAAAGAGACCAATTTTTTAGTTTCTGAATCAGTTTCTCTGATTTTGTTATTTATAGGTTTATGTTTGAGTAAAATGATTTGTTGTTTTATTCTATAAACTACAGACAACATTTCTCCCAAATTCCAAATTCATTTAGAGCATTTATTTGCAGAAAATGAGAAATGGCTGAAATAACAAAAAAGATGCAGAGCTTTCAGACCTCAAATAATGCAAAAAGAAGTTTAAAGAGTTCAGAAATCAATATTTGGTGAAATAACCCTGTTTTTTTAAGGCAATCATGTTCTCCTCCACCAGTCTTACACACTGCTTTTGGATAGCTTTATGCTGCTTTACTCCTGGTGTAAAAATTCAAGCAGTTCAGTTTGGTGGTTTGATGGCTTGTGATCATCCATCTTCCTCTTGATTATATTCCAGAGGTTTTCAATTTGGTAAAATCAAAGAAACTCATCTTTTTTAAGTGCTTTCTTATTTTTTTCCTGAGCTGTATATTGCTGTATATTTTAACCCCTAAAAAATTATAAAATCATAAAAAAAATAACACTTTTATTTAGTAACCAATCTTTTTTTTTATGTTTAAATGTTTTGTGACAGTTTGTGAAAAAATTGTTTAATAACCAAAAAAAGTGGTTTATTACTTGATGGCATCATCATGCCATAGTAGAAGAAAATCAGATCAGATCAAATATATAATAATAATAAATATATAATATATATAATATTATACATAAATATATAATAATAATACATAAAATACCATATAAAATTCCCTTTTTGTATTAAACTGCAAAAATATTTAATAATAATATTATTGTTTATTTTTTTATTTTAATTTAAGATCGCCTGCACTGCGACTATCACACGAACGCATTGTATGATAATGATTCTGAAATGATATGACAATATTGTGCAACCCTAGAGGCAGGCTCTATAGCGCCCACTTGTGGCAGCACTCAGAATGCAGCTTGCACTTTTATTTATTTATTTTTGCACTGCGTTATGAAATTCGTATGCTGTACATCTCTAAAATCTAATCGTCTCCGTTCACGTCTTTAAGTGAAGTAAGTTTCGAGCCTTTTTTAATACTAATAAAGAACGAAAGTCCTTCAATAACCTGATGATGCTTTGTGGAAACTGGTACCCAGATGTTGCCTCACTCTTCCAGCTGTTCACTTTGGCTGACATCATGTTTCCCCTTTATATCTTTGAATGTTTTATTTTAATATAAAGACCAATGCTGGAGCGCAATGGATGCACTACTGATTTGGACCAATTTAATTGGCCCCTTCACGTCCAATAAAGGCCTAAGGGCAGGAGCGTCCGATCAAGTGTGGCTGCAGGTTTGATTTACTGATTAATTAATCAGTTACTTATCACATGTTAGGGCTACATTATATTTAAAAAAATGTGTTAAAATGTTTATTGGAAATCCTGATTTTGTGAAAAAACTAGGGATGCACTGATGTTGGAATTCTGGGCCAATGCTAATATCCTACTTTACACCTGTATATACATATATATATATAATACATATTTATAACTTACAGAGAGACTACGCTCCTTTTTTGTTACCTTATTTGATGATTTTTGGGATTCAAAAATAACTTTAAATCTTTTTTATTTAATGAACAAGTTAAACCTATTGAAACCAATAAAAATAGATACAAATATGCCCAAATCAATGAATTTTAAAGTAGCCTGGTCGTTTTCCAGCTTACAATAAATATATCAGCAAGTATATATTTGAAATATTGATATTGTACAATATCCATATAATTTCGATATCATCCTGCATCCCTAAAGAGAATAAGCCTGATGATTGATTGGTTAGTTGGTGTTTGATGGGAATGGAAACCTGCAGTCATGTGGATGATATTAGACGCTCCTGTTCTCAGAGAATTGTTTACAGTTTTATGTTGTTTAGTTAAAATATGATATGAGTTTATGTAGAGGAGACTCGGAGGCCTTATGATGTAAAACCTACTGACGAGCTTCTACATACTGACCCAAACTGGCTAAATCCAATGTACTGACCCAAACCGGCTAAATCCAACGTATTGACCCAACGTACTGACCCAAACAAGCTAAACCCAACGTATTGACCCCAAGTACTGACCCAAATGGGCTAAACCCCAAACGTACTGACCCAAACAGGCTAAACCCCAAACGTACTGACCCAAACAGGCTAAACCCAACAAACTCACCCAAAGTACTGACCCAAATGGGCTAAACCCCAAATGTACTGACCCAAACAGGCTAAACCCCAAACGTACTGACCCAAACAGACTAAACCCAACAAACTCACCCAAAGTACTGACCCAAATGGGCTAAACCCCAAACGTACTGACCCAAATAGGCTAAACCCAATGTACTGACCCAAAGTTCTGACCCAATCAGACTAAAGACAAACATACTGACCGAACGTACTGACCCAAATAGGCTAAACCTTAACATAATGACCCAGCGTACCCCTAGTGGGCTAAACCCAACATACTGACCCAAACAGGCTAAACTTCTATGTACTGACCCAACGTTCTGTCCCAAATGGGCTAAACCCCAATGTAATGACCCAATGTTCTTCTACAAACAGGCTAAACCCCAACGATCTGACCAAAACAGGCTAAACCCCAACGTACTGACCCAACGTTCTTTCCTAATCAGGCGAAATCCTAACATTATGACCCAGCGTACAGACCAATCGGGCTAAACCACAAGGTATTGACCCAAACAGGCTAAACCCAAACATACTGACCCAATGTACTGATCCAAACGGGCTAAATCCCAGTGTACTGACCCAAATGGCTTAAACCCCAACGTACTGACCCTACGTACTGACCCAAGCGGGCCAAACTGGCTAAACCTCAACGAATGTACTGACCACATATACTGACACAAGTGGGCTAAACCCCAATGTACTGGCCCAAACCCTATCATACTGACTCAATATACTGGCCCAAACCTGTTAAACCCTAACATACTAACCTAATGCTGTGTTCCATTTACCTCAGAAGTCTGATGTCGGAGCTAAGAATTAAACATTCAGATAATTTTACACTGTTTCAAACATTTATCAGAATTTGCAATTTGCTGCAACTGAATGGAAGATCGTTGATTGGTGTTGCACCAAAATATGTCCCAGATCACTGAGTGCATTTACACAAATATCCGGTAATAATCAGATTGCTGCAGTTATCTGAATATTTGAGTAGTCCTATATCAGCTTAATCTATACTCTTACTGAGATCAGAGTAAGGTCTGATTTTAAAAAATCTGATAAAAAGTTTTACATGCTGTTTGTCTCATTTCATTCTGTGCTGGTTGCAAAGCAAAAATCAGATTATTTCTCGTTATCTGATTACCCAAGTTCAGGAATGTGTTCTGCAGTAATCAGATCGTGAAGTGCGTGTAAACACACTCAGTTAGCATTGTTAGCTATATCAGTTCATCATACCATAATACTACTGCTCTACTACTGTTGATGTAGAGGGCGGCCATATTGGATTCTGAACATTTGACTTGAAATTTCTCGATTTACTTTCAACTTCTGAGTTTAAATGGAACACAGCAGCTGAAGATTCAGATACGAATAAACTGACTCCTCCCACTCATACTGCTATTAATAATTACTGCTATATTTCTCCTTCAGGACCACAGTGCTGCTGACTGACTGCTTCACCGTTAGTGTTGAATGTCCTCTATATATATATGATGATATAAAGGTCACTGGAGGTGTAGAGTTTTATTTAATTGTATATTTTTTGGCACTAGCTTTCATTTTGAGCTGCTTATCTAAACTGAACTGTTGCGTTTTTGCAGAAAGTTGAAGAAAACCTGGTGTTTTTTGTTAATGATTGTGATGATGTTGAGCTTACTGGTGAAATTGTAACCTGGGGATTAAGGGAAGATTCATCCTGTGTACTGTATCACTGAGTTAACCGTGTCTGCTGTGCTGTTCCATTTCCTTTCTCTTTATTTTTTTAAGTTAAATTAAATCCGTCCTAAACGAAAAAAACATGCTCTGAACTCGTGTGTTTCTTTTTTCTGTGGATTTATAAGTGAAATTCATCATCCATATGAAATTCATACAGTAAATGAATCAACCTTCACTTCTGAAAATTTCTCACAGTTAGTAGTCATCTAGCTAGATATGTTGTTTGAGAAATGTTCGAATGTTCTTAAAATGTTATTTAACGTTTTTAGAAGTTCTGTTAACGTTGCAGCAGCATCACTTATGTATATAGTTTTGAGAATGTTGAGAACTTTCAACGTTTCCAAAATGTTATTTATATATCTGGGAATGTTATGTGAGAAACATTTGAGTAATGTTGTGATGCAAACCCTTATTATATCACATATTTTCAGAACGCACGTTTATTCTGCAAAGTTTCTGTATGTGATTAAAACATTTGTATTTAACGTTTTAAATGTTCTGGTAACGTTGCTTTTGAGAATGTTGGGAACTTTTAACATTTCCAAAATGTTAGGATTTGTATATCTGGAAATGTTATGTGAGAAACATTCTAATAACGTTGTGATGCAAACCATTATTATATCACACATTTTTAGAACATTCCTTGAACATGATTTCTGTAATGTTCTTAAAACGTTCTCTAATGTTTTTCTAAACGTTTTGGTTAAGTTGCTGCAGCAACGTTTTGAGAATGTTGGCAACATTCAACATTTCCAAAATTGTATTATTTAGTATATGGAAATGTTGAGTGAGAAACATTCTAATAACGTTGTAATTAAAACCATTATTATATCACACATTTTCAGAATGTTCCTGTAAACATTATTTCTGTAATGTTACAGTTAACATTCTTAGTACATTCAATCTATCAAGTTTCTGTATGTTCTTAAAACGTTTTATTTAGTGTTTTTAAAAGTTCCGGTAACGTTGCTGCTGAATCACTTATGTAAATGTTTACAATTTTAATTTTGAGAATGTTGGGAACTTTCAACATTTCCAAAATGTTAGTATTTGTGTATCTGAAAATGTTACGCGAGAAACATTCTAATAACGTTGTGATGCAAACCATTATTATATCACACATTTTTAGAACATTCCTAGAACATGATTTCTGTAATGTTCTTTAAACAATCTTTAATGTTTTTTTAAATGTTTTGGTTACGTTGCTGCAGCAACGTTTTGAGAATGTTGGGAACTTTCAACATTTCCAAAATGTTAGTATTTAGTGTGGTGGAAAATAAAGATTAGTGACAGAACAAACACGAAAAATCTGAGTCTGGATCAAGTGAGTAGCGATTATTTAATTGGAGAAAAGACAGAATACATTTCAAAGCATGTGTTCAAGTCTCTGCCCCCGTACAGCCAACATCTCAGGGTATTTGAACCTTTTTAGGTCCCCTCAGGCCATTGCCTTATGTGGTAAAAAGCATTGCCTTATATGGTAAAAAAAAGTCCATGTATCCTGGTATATTACCTGGCCAGTCTTGACCAGTCGGTCGGTGCATTCCTACAGCCTGGGGCGAGGGTGCAGCTTACACTGTAGAGACACGTAGCTTCCAGAACCTTCCAGTACACTGGTCAGTAACTTGTGCCACGTATGTTTTATGGTTGATGCCTGGTCACCTGTCCCGCACGCCCATGTGAGCCACGTACGCACATTCTAATCTCTGCAGCTTGTCAGTATCTTCAGTCAAAATCACGTACATGATTTAGGAATAATTTACCCTCCTTATTGATTATGAATCACCTTAAATAAATACATTTCCATCACAATTCCCCCTTTTGATTCTAATCAATCATATTTTATACATTATTTTCATCAAATAAATATCTCAGGCCTGGTTCAGTATTCGTAATTTGCAGGAGCTGCACTGTTTCCCCGAAAATCTTTCGAAATAAAGGATTTGAGTAGTAGTTAGGTTTTTTATGTTTTGTAAATATCTAATTCTAAAATATCTAATTAGTTGTTAGCGATGTTGAGCTGAAATTTACATTGCACTTGTGTTAAGCAAAGATGGCGTAATTTGATAAGTTTCTGAGTTGAGGGTGTGCTGCAGGTGAAGAGTTACTTATTTGCAGAGAACCACAGTGAGAGCTATTATTCACTACTGGAACACTGGTGAACCTTACCAGGAGTGACCGGCTGACCGAAATTACTCCTAAAGGGCATGAACAACTCATTTAGGAGGGCTCAATAATAACAAAGAGACTAGTGTACTCTGTGGATAACATTATACTGGATGAGTTGTAAGTTAGTGTTTATTACAAACCTGGACCCAGAAATCTGAATTAGGAGTTAATGATAAATCTTCAAACACACATTAAACTGACTGAATATAACAGGAGTGTAAACTGACTGCAGCTTTTACACAGTTCAGTTCAGGTCAGTTCAGTTCAGTTCAGTGTTCACAAAGTTAAACATTATACCCAATAAAATAAGAGCAGCTTTATTCTCCTTGCTGGATCTAATAGAGTTAAACTGGAGCTGCTGAGCACCAGAACCGGATCATTGAGCTGAGTTCTGCTTCTGGTTCTACAGTATAATAATGGCTTTAGTGGAAGGTCTCCTCCTGCAGGCCACCAGTACGGGTCTGTTACTGGGAGCTCTGGTTCTGCTGCTGGTTTATTATCTGTCCTCCAGCTTCAGCTTTAAGGAAGAGGATAATGAGCCTCCAGGACCCAAACCGCTGCCCCTCCTGGGGAACCTGCTCCAACTGGACCTGAAACAACCCCACGAGTCCCTCTGTGAGGTGAGAAACACTATATATATATATATATATATATATATATATATATATATATATACATACATGTACAGCTTATTTAGAGCATTTATTTGCAGAAAATAAGAAATGGCTGAAATAACAAAAAAGATGTAGAGCTTTCAGACCTCAAATAATGCAAAAAAAAGCAATGCAAAGTTCATATTTATAAAGTTTTAAGAGTTCAGAAATCAATATTTGGTGGAATAACCCTGGTTTTTAATCAGTTTTTTTTCATGCATCTTGGCATCATGTTCTCCTCCACCAGTCTTACACACTGCTTTTGGATAACTTCCTCTTGATTATATTCCAGAGGTTTTCAATTTAGAAAATTGTTTAAGTGCTCTCTTACATTTTTTCCAAAGCTGTATAAATATATTTATTTCTACCACTACTTACAGTCTAATATATATGTTTATAAGCTGTGTAGAACGTTTCTGAATGTTCCAGTTAACATTCTTAGTACGTTCAATCTGTCAAGTTTTCTGTGTGTTTTTAAAACGTTTTTATTGAACGTTTTAAAAATGTTCTGGTAGCATTGCTGCTGCATCACTTATGTAAATGTTATTATTTTTTTTTTTTAAGAGTGTTTTCAAAATGTTAGCATTCTAATAATGTTGTGTTGCAAGCCATTATTGTGTCACACATTTTCAATACGTTCTTTGGAACATTATTTCTGTGACGTTACAGTTAACGTTCTTAGTATGTTGACTCTGCCTTTTTTTCTGTGTTTTTAAAAGTTTTTAAACGTTTTTAAACATTGCTGCAGCATCACTTATGTAGAAGTTTTTTTTAATGTTTTTAAAATGTTAGAATTTGTCTTGCTGGGAATGTTATGTGAGAAACATTCTAATAACGTTGTGTTGCAAACCATTATTACATCACACGTTTTCAGGAAGTTCCTGGAATATTATTATGTAACGTTAGAAGCTAACATTCCTGGAACATTTTTAAAACGTTAAATGCTTTCTGTTAGCTGGGTAACAGCAACATTTTTATTATTGAAAAGTTTTTGTTTTATTACTATTTATTACTAATGTATTACTAATTTATTACTACTTCATACTTTTTTTTTATTATGTATTTTTCATTATATTTTTATACATTGATGTGGAACATTTGCCTCTTTAAAAAGTAACATTCCCAATACAGTGACGTTAGCAGAATGTTTAAAAACATAACATCTCGAAAACCTAACAGAGTAAAAAACAGTGAATGATCTAAAAATGTTAAATGTAACGTTCAGAAAATGTTCTTCTAACCCAGGGGTGTCCAAACTTTTTTTGTTGGGGGCCAGAAGGAGAAATATATTTGAAGTCACGGGCCACAGACTCCGTAATAAAATAAATAATAAAATATACCACTCTAAATAATACATTTTCCTGTTTATTTCATTTACACACCATTTTACTTGACTTACTATCTTTATCTTTGACTGTGTTGTGTAAACTAAGATTTTTCAAATTGATGTTTAATTTCATGATGTCTCTTAATATTAAACTACTTAATTACGGCAACTTTTAGACTCATTTTCCCTTTTTCTGCGCTACAACTGCGCACTCTCTCCGCTTTTAGACTCTTTGGCCCGTTTCTCTGCGCTAAAAATGCACACACTCTCCGCTTTTAGACTCTATGGCCTGTTTTTTTGCGCTAGAAATGAGCTCTCTCTCCGCTTTTAGACTCTTTGGCCCGTTTCTCTGCGCTAAAAATGCGCACCCTCTCCGCTTTTAGACTCTTTAGCCTGTTTTTTTTCGCTAGAAATGCGCACTCTCTCAGCTTTTAGACTCTTTGGCCCGTTTCTCTGCGCTAGAAATGCGCACTCTCTCCGCTTTTAGACTCTTTAGCCCGTTTTTTTCGCTAGAAATGCGCACTCTCTCAGCTTTTAGACTCTTTGGCCCGTTTCTCTGCGATAGAAATGCACACTCTCTCCACTTTTAGACTCTTTGGCCCGTTTTTTTGCGCTAGAAATGAGCTCTCTCTCCGCTTTTAGACTCTTTGGCCCGTTTCTCTGCGCTAAAAATGCGCACCCTCTCCGCTTTTAGACTCTAGCCCGTTTTTTTTCGCTAGAAATGCGCACTCTCTCAGCTTTTAGACTCTTTGGCCCGTTTCTCTGCGCTAGAAATGCGCACTCTCTCCACTTTTAGACTCTTTGGCCCGTTTTTTCCCCTAGAAATGCGCACCCTCTACGCTTTTAGACTCTTTTGCCCTGTTTTTCTGCGCTAGAAATGCACACTCTCTCTGCTTTTAGACTCTTTGGCCCGTTTCTGACACCTAGCGTTCAAACTTTGAATCTCACATTATAAAAACCTGCTTAACAGCGGGCCAACTTTCATTCTATTTCTAAAATACCTCGCGGGCCGCTCCAAAAAAGGAAACGGGCCGCAAATGGCCCACGGGCCGTAGTTTGGACACCCCTGATCTAACCTAAAAATGTTAGTCATTTTCTGGTAGCAGAGGTGCAAGAAAATGACTACTTGTTAACAAACATTTTCTGGCGCCCCTACTGCCGCAAAATATTTATATATTTTTTACATTTATTTATTTTATTATAAATTATTAACAGTATCACTATGTATGTCCTGCAGCTCGCCAAGACGTACGGATCTGTGTTTAAAGTGTATTTCGGCCCCAAGAAGGTGGTGGTTTTAGCGGGATATAAAACAGTAAAGCAGGCGCTGGTTAATCACGCTGAAGAGTTCGGAGAACGAGAGGTTTCACCAATGTTCAAGAAGTATAATGAAGAACACGGTAAAGCAATAACTTCTATAACTTCAGCACTGATGCTCTCAAACCTTTACATTAAGAGACAAGAAATTCAAGTAATTAACTCTTGATGAGTTCAGCACAGCTGTTAACTGAAAGCCTGAATTCCAGGTGATTCTACCTCATAAAACTGATACAGCAGAGGTATGCAAAACTGATCATCTAAGCAAGAAGAATCTAAAATATAAAATATATTATGCTTTATTTCACACCTTTTTTTCACGAAATAATTCCATATGTTTTTCTACATAGTTCAAATGACTTTAGTATTAATCTACAATACGGACAATTCTTTATACATGCAATTTGGTGATTATGTCCTATAGATTCTGATTGTATTAATGTGTGTTTATCGTTAGGTATCTTGTTTTCTAATGGAGAAAACTGGAGGGAAATGAGGCGCTTTGCTCTCTCCAACCTCCGAGACTTCGGAATGGGGAAGAGAGGGAGTGAGGAGAAGATTATTGAAGAAATTCAATACCTTAAAGAAGTGTTCGAAAGCTTTGGAGGTGATTATACTACTTTGGTCATTCATTAAAGCATTAAAAAGTTGGGATAGGGCCAATTTAGGGCTAGTAATGAGGTAAAACACATAAACAGTAATGTAATTGTAATGATGATTTGGTACAAAAGCAATCTTTACTTAAAGACTTAAAGACGGAAGAGTCTCTGAAGAGAAAAGATGAGAAGATGATCTCCAGTTTGTAACAAATGTGTAAGAAAATAGCTTGAAAAATGTTTAAAACAATGTTCCTCAAAAAAAGACTGGAAGGGATTCTTCCTCTACAGCCCAAAATATCAGTAAATCGTTCAAGGAAGTGGGTCTGAGTGATCCAGTGGACTAAGGTGCTGTCACTAAGATCAGGAGATTGCTGTTCCTGGTCATGCAGAATCCCGGTCATGCAGCTTGCCATCAGCTGCTGGAGCCCTGAGAGAGCACACACAGTTGGTCTTGCTCTCTCTGGGTGGGTACAGTAGATGGCGCTCTTCTCTTTCCCATCAGCACTCTTAGGGTGATGTGGATCAGCACAAGGCTGCTTCTGTGAGCTGATGTATCAGAATCGAGACGCTGCACTTTTCCCTGAGCGTTAGCGCTGTGATGCTACTTTTCAGTTCAAAAAGAGGAGGAGTCTGACTTCACATGTATCGTAGGAGGCATGTGCTAGTCGTCACCCTCCTGTTGTTGGGGCATCACTAGTGATAGGGGTGATAGGGAATCCTAATGAGTGAAATGGGTAATTGACTTTGTAAATTGGGGAGAAAAAGTAAAATTTCTGATCTTTCTCTGTAGGTAAAGCGTTTGATACGACTCAGCCGGTGAACAACGCCGTCTCCAACATCATCTCCTCCATCGTTTACGGAAGCAGATTTGAGTACAGTGATCCTCAGTTCAAAGAAATGGTTAACCGAGCCAATGAGAACGTCAGGATTGGTGGATCTGCTTCCGTCCTGGTCAGTGATCAGTTAAAGTAAAGTAGTGAAGAGGTAGAGTTACAGGTATACAGTGAATAGTGAATATTTGAGTAATGTTCTAATCCAGATTATGAGAAGCAAGAACTACTACTACTAAATGAAGAAAAGTAAAAAAATACTTAAAGAAATACAGGTCAGTCGATCCAAAAGTCAATCTTTAAGTGCTGTCACAAAAAAGAATATCAAAAATGTGATGATGATGATGAAACTGGCACTAATTAGGATCCATAAATTCATTAGAGTTACCAGCCTCAGAAACCACAAGTTAAAAGCTCCTCAGATAAGAGCGCCTAAATGCTTCACAACATATATACATACTGTATATACAATAAAATATAGAATATCATTTAAAAGTTACTTTATTTCAGTAATTCAGTTCAAAATTGTAACGCCAGACAGGTAGGAGAGACGCACGCCGAGTAAAAGGTAAAGGCGGGTTTATTTACAGAATTGTAAACAGAGTAACACAGCCAGAGAACAGGTTGAACAAGACTCACACTGGAAGCAGGAATCGTAATACAGGAGACAGTCCAAGATCCAAAGCCAGAGAGACAGTCCGATAATATAACAAATCCAATAAGGGCAAAGACAAAAGGCAAAATCCGTAATACAGGCAAAAAGATCATAACAAAAGGGCAGACAGAAAAGGGTTTGGAATAACGCTCAGTACGCAACATGAGTCGGCAATACCTCGCGAAGAACAGACGTTAACCGAACCCTATATATACAAAACATGGAATTACTATGAACCGGAACTTCTTAGAATACAGGTGACTCAGAACGGGGGAGCGTAACGCGATTGGGTGAGAGTGAGCGGCTGACGGTAACGTCATGGCCAGTGGGATTTTGGGAAATAGAGTTCGGGTGTGTGAGAGGAGATCCTGGAGACCTGACAGTACCTCCCCCCGAGGAGTCCGAAAGAACCGAAGGACGAGGACGACACACAGGAACCGCCCCTCTCCGCCCGGAGGCCCGACGGACACGAGAACCCGAAGCGGGGATAGCCTGAACAGGAGCCCTGGTCCTGGGACGACCCCTGGTCCTGGGACGATCCCTCCTGGAGCCGCGGACGGAACTGAGAGACCGAGTAGCAGCAGACCTATAGCGCCTACCCCTTCCAGGGTCAGGAGACCTCCTCCTTGGACGACCCCGAGGGCGTGGTGCTGGACGAGACGGATGCGACCGATGGAATTCTTCCACCAACAATGGGTCAAGGACGTCTGCTGCAGTAACCCAGCTTCTCTCCTCAGGTCCGTAGCCTTCCCAATCAACCAGGTACTCCAGGGCTCCCCTCCTCCTTCTGGAGTCTAACAGGCGCTCTACCGCGTAGACGGGTCCACCATCCATGAGCACAGGCGGAGGAGGCAGCACCCCATGCGAGGTCTCATCCAGCGGACCAGGGATAACCGGCTTAAGTAAAGAAACATGGAAAGAAGGACAGACACGATAATTAGAAGGTAATTCAAGACGGTATGTAACTTCGTTGATTCTTTTGATTATTTTAAAAGGGCCAATAAACTTAACTGATAATTTTTTGTTGCCTTCGGGGAGCCGGAAATCCCTGGTAGATAGCCAAACGCGATCTCCTGGGGAGTAGAGCGGGGCCTCACGACGATGACGATCAGCCTGCTGTTTGTGTTGTTCTAACACGGCTTCTATACGTCTGTGAGTCTCCTCCCACACCTCCTCGCTACGGCGCATCCACTGATCTACTGCAGGGATATCAGAAGGTTCAGCTGACCATGGCATGAGCGGAGGTTGATAACCTAGGACACACTGAAAGGGTGTTAACTTAGTGGAAGAGCTGACAAGAGAATTTTGAGCCAATTCAGCCCAGGGGAGATATTGGGCCCAATCATGAACATTGTTAGAACAATATATACGTAAGAATTTCCCTAGTTCCTGGTTCATCCTTTCACACTGACCATTACTTTGAGGATGATAACCGGAAGACAGACTGACAGAGACACCCAACCTACTCATGAATGCTGACCAGACTTGAGATATGAATTGAGGACCGCGATCAGACACTATATCCTCGGGAATACCAAAAATACGAAATACCTGATTAAACAGGCTTTCAGCGGCTTCAAAAGCAGTGGGTAATTTAGCGAAGGGAATGAACCTAACACCACGTGAGAAACGATCAACGACAGTCATAATGACTGTATTACCCATGGAATCAGGAAGATCTGTAACAAAGTCTACTGCCAAATGGGACCAAGGTCGAGCTGGAACTGGTAATGGTATTAATTTACCGGCAGGTAGAGTACGGGGAATTTTACATTGAGCGCAAATGGTACACGATGATACAAACTCATGGATGTCTGAACGCATGTTTTCCCACCAAAATCGACCCTCCAATAATTGATAGGTGCGGGTCTCACCGGGATGTCCAGAAGATGGGGAAGTGTGAGCCCATGTGATTAATTTATTTCTACACTGATTTGGTACATATGTTTTGTTAGGTGGACATTGTGCGGGAGGAGGTGTAATTTGATTAGCTTGACTAATCTCCTCCGAAATTTCCCACCTGATAGGAGCCAAAATTACCTCTGGTTTTAGAATAGTGGTGGGTTCTGAGATGACTGAATTATTTTCATCATAGATACGCGAGAGTGGATCAGCTTTAGTGTTACGGGACCCTGGTCGGTAAGTAACAGTGAAATTAAAACGAGCAAAAAACAAAGACCATCGAGCCTGACGTGAGTTCATGCATTTCATGGATTTCAAAAACTCTAAATTTTTGTGATCAGTGATAACTACAAAGGGGTGTAAAGCTCCCTCCAGCCAGTGCCTCCATTCCTCTAAAGCTAATTTAATGGCTAAGAGTTCGCGGTCCCCAATACCATAATTCTGTTCAGCAGGAGAAAGTTTATGAGAAAAATAGGCCACAGGATGCATTTTACTGGGTGAGCCTAATCTTTGAGAGAGTACAGCCCCCACTCCCACGCTGGAGGCGTCAACCTCTACAATGAATGGTTCTTTTGGATCAGGATGTTTTAACAGAGGGGCAGAAGTGAACTTTCCCTTAAGGGTAGAAAAAGCATCGTGCGCTTGTTCAGACCAAACTAAAGTCTTAGTATTATGTCGCAACAAATTAGTGAGTGGTGCTGCTACTGAGCTATAATTGCGTATGAAACGTCTATAGAAGTTGGCAAAACCCAAAAATCTCTGCAGTTCCTTTACTGATTTGGGAATGGGCCAGTCTACTACTGCCTGGACTTTATTATTGTCCATTGAAACTCCCTTAGCATTAATGATATATCCCAGAAAAGAGATAGAGGAGAGGTGAAATTCACATTTCTCAGCTTTGATAAAAAGTTGATTTTCTAGCAGACGAGATAGGACAGCGCGGACCTGGGGAATGTGTGTGGTCAGATCGGATGAGTAGATTAGAATGTCGTCTAAAAATGCAATCACAAACTTTCCTAACATGTCACGTAGGACATCATTTATAAAGGACTGGAACACGGACGGGGCGTTTTTGAGGCCAAAAGGCATAACTTGGTATTCATAGTGCCCCCTTGTGGTGAAAAAAGCAGTCTTCCACTCATCTCCCTCCCTTACTCTCACTAAGTTATATGCACTACGAAGGTCCAATTTGGTAAAGACAGAAGCCCCACGTAATTGTTCTAAAGCTACAGGCACTAGAGGGAGAGGATACGGGTAAGTTTTAGTAACTGCATTAAGTTGTCTGTAATCTATACAAGGTCGAAGACCACCATCCTTCTTTTTTACAAAAAAGAATGATGCTGCAACTGGAGAAGTGGAATGACGAATAAAACCCTGAGCCAGGGCCTCCTGCACATACTCCTCCATAGCTTGTTCCTCAGTCTGAGTCAAGGGATAAATGTGAGATTTGGGGGGTATTTGATTGTCAATGAGATCAATAGCGCAATCGTAAGGACGATGTGGTGGGAGTTGTGTGGCACGAGATTTGCTGAAGACTTCAACAAGATCAGAGTATTCAACTGGGATATGTGCAAGAGACTCAGGCTCAGGACTCTCAACAGTGGTAGACTGGACTTTTAGTTTAGGAGCAGTAATACAATGTGTATGGCAATATGGAGACCAGGACATAATTTCATTATTAGACCAGGAAATCAATGGATTATGTTTTCTCAACCAAGGAAGACCCAAAATAACAAAATAATCAGAGTCCATTATGACAAAAAACCTGAGCTCCTCAGAGTGCAGAGCGCTGACGTTCATTCTGACAGGAACGGTGACGTGGGAAATGGTTCCCTGTCCAATTGGTTTCCCATCCACAGCAGACAGTTTGACAGGGTTATCCAGGGGTTCTATTGGGATCTGGAGTTGTCTGGCCAGTTGGTGATTCATGAAGTTACCCTCGGCACCGGAGTCAATTAGTGCTGGAAACACAAAAGGAGAAGCAGACTGGCAGAGCAGAACAATAGATATGAAGATAGATTTAGAAATCATGTCAGAGTATAGACCGCTTACCCCTTTAGCGTGTGGAGAGGATTCCACACGCTTTCCCGAGTATGTAGCAGGTGGCTCGTATGGACGGTCCGGGTTGCCATGGAAACCATGGGAGAGCCCACCGCGGGACAAGCCAGGAGTATTATTGTTATTTAATACTCGGGGGGGTCTAATCTGACAATTCCGCAGCACATGACCAGTTCCACCGCAATATAAACACAAACCGGCTTGGATGCGTCGTTGCCGCTCCTCTCTCGATAGCCTAGAAGCGTCGATTTGCATCGGTTCTTCTGGAGCAGATGAAATGGCAGCAGGTCGAGGTGAGGTGGAGAACCGGGGAGTAAATCCAGCAGCGCGGGGGGTAAATCCAGAAGCGCGGGGAGTAGCCAGGTGAGCCGCTGTAGGAGTGTTCTTTTGACCAACAAACGAGTTACGTTTTAGTTGATCCAGTCTAATAGCCAGGGAAATCAAGTCATTCATGGGAAGACCATCATCCTTACAAGCTAACTCGGTTAAAATGTCCGGATGTAATCCATTACGGAACATAACGCGCAAAGCTGGCTCATTCCATCCACTACCCGCCGCTAGCGTACGGAATTCCAGCGCATAATCCGCAACAGAACGGTTTCCCTGGCGTAAACGAATCAATAACTCCCCCTGTGATTGTCCTTGATGAGGGTGATCAAAAACCATCTGAAATTCGTTCAGAAACTGTTCATAGGTGCCATTCTCTACAACTGGCCAGATAGCAGTAGCCCAATCCAAAGCTTTGCCGGTTAAACGTGAAACAAAAAATGAAACCCGAGCTCTGTCGGTGGTAGAAGGCATGTTGGAAAAATATAGCGACATCTGGAGCAAAAAACCTCTACACAGATCAGGGGTGCCGTCATATTTATCCGGTTTGCTCACGGAAAAAACAGCTGCTGCCGGGGCTGGATAAGCTAAGCTAGCCGGGGCCTGGCTCGCGGGAGCTAAGCTAGCTGGGGTGGCTATGCTCAGCTGGGCTAACTGAGCAGAGATACCCTGGAGGCTAGCGGTTATCTGGGCTAGCTGGGAGTGTTGCTCGGTTTGCTGGGCGGTGAGGGCGCTAACAGAATGAGTGAGATCCTCGAACAGCTGGCTATGCTGCCCGAGCAATCTCCTCTGGTTATCTACAGCCTGTTGTAAATCCTTAAACTCAGCCATCTGTCTTTGCGGCGAGGTATTATGTAACGCCAGACAGGTAGGAGAGACGCACGCCGAGTAAAAGGTAAAGGCGGGTTTATTTACAGAATTGTAAACAGAGTAACACAGCCAGAGAACAGGTTGAACAAGACTCACACTGGAAGCAGGAATCGTAATACAGGAGACAGTCCAAGATCCAAAGCCAGAGAGACAGTCCGATAATATAACAAATCCAATAAGGGCAAAGACAAAAGGCAAAATCCGTAATACAGGCAAAAAGATCATAACAAAAGGGCAGACAGAAAAGGGTTTGGAATAACGCTCAGTACGCAACATGAGTCGGCAATACCTCGCGAAGAACAGACGTTAACCGAACCCTATATATACAAAACATGGAATTACTATGAACCGGAACTTCTTAGAATACAGGTGACTCAGAACGGGGGAGCGTAACGCGATTGGGTGAGAGTGAGCGGCTGACGGTAACGTCATGGCCAGTGGGATTTTGGGAAATAGAGTTCGGGTGTGTGAGAGGAGATCCTGGAGACCTGACAAAAATGTGAAACTCATATATTATATAGATATATTACACACATCTTATGGATTATGGATTATGGATTACAACCAATGAAAACCCAAAAATCAGTGTCTCAGAAAATTAGAATATTATATAAGACCAATTAGTACTTTTGGCAGTATTGTGGGCAGTGTGCCAAGTCCTGCTGGAAAATAAAATCTGCATCTCCATAAAAGTTATCAGCAGAGGGACGCATGAAGTGCTGTAAGATAATATTGAATTACTGAAATCAAGCATTTTTTAAAAATAATATTCTACTTTTTTGAGGTACTGTACTAGGCATAAGAAAGGGATGAGTTTTATTATGTACAGGTTTTTGTATAAAGATCAGTTTTAACTACTGTCAGATTGATTGACATTACATTTGGCAGACGCTTTTGTCCAAAGCGACTTACAATAGTCAAGTACAATGTAAAATAAGTTTAAAGGTAAAACATCTTTGGATAGGGATAAAAGGAGGACAAAGGGGAATAATAGGATAGAGGAGTGAAGGAGGGGAAGAAGGAAATGAGGTTAGAAGTAGTTAGTGTGTTAGAGGTGTTAAGAGAGTAAGTGCTCTTTGAAGAGCTCTGTCTTCAGGAGTTTATTAAAGATAGCGAGAGATTCTCCTGATCTGGTAGTAGAAGGTAGTTAGTTAGAGGTGTTAGGAGAGTAAGTGCTCTTTGAAGAGCTCTGTCTTCAGGAGTTTATTAAAGATAGCGAGAGATTCTCCTGATCTGGTAGTAGAAGGTAGTTAGTTAGAGGTGTTAGGAGAGTAAGTGCTCTTTGAAGAGCTCTGTCTTCAGGAGTTTATTAAAGATAGTGAGAGATTCTCCTGATCTGGTAGTAGAAGGTAGTTAGTTAGAGGTGTTAGGAGAGTAAGTGCTCTTTGAAGAGCTCTGTCTTCAGGAGTTTATTAAAGATAGTGAGAGATTCTCCTGATCTGGTAGTGGAAGGTAGTTAGTTAGAGGTGTTAGGAGAGTAAGTGCTCTTTGAAGAGCTCTGTCTTCAGGAGGTTATTAAAGATAGTGAGAGATTCTCCTGATCTGGTAGTGGAAGGTAGTTTGTTCCACCATTGGGGAACTCTGTATGAGAACAGTCTGGATTGCTTTGTGTGAATGTTTGTTTGGCAAAGCGAGGCGACGTTCATTGGAGGAGCGCAGCGGCCGGGAGGTAGCGTAAGCCTTCAGTAGCGAGTGCAGGTAGGAAGGAGCCTGTTCTGTCATCACCTTGATTGAATAATTTAAATAATAATATCAAATGTAAATTAGAAGGATGCCATCCAACCTTAGCATAGAATAGTGATTAAAAAGTAAGTCCTACAAATAAAAGTTACAAACTAAAAGACTTCCGTATTATATTGTCAAATCAATTATATTGACTCAAATCAACCATAATACCAATATATAATATAACAATATATACATATAAAATAAAGCATTTAAAACACAATGAGAATGATGATTTTTTTTCTCTTTTCTCTGGATAATTTTAGGTGTATAACATGTTCCCGTGGACGGGTCGGTTCCTGAGGAGTGTACAGAAGCTGTTTGTGAATAATGAGAAGAACCGGGTGCAGATTCGGGAGCTGGTGAAAGGTCTGCAGGAGACGCTGAATACGGAAGAGAGAAGAGGATTCGTCGACTCCTTTCTCCTCCGCAAGCAGATCGATGAGGTACACACTGATTTAGGGAGCTTTATTTTTGTTTTCACACTGCAGTTTAGGGAGTGCACCAAAGACCTTTTTTTAGTGATACTCCTACATCCTGTCATCATCACTTACGTATCGATGCGTTTTCCTTAACCTGACGCTGGTTGGTTTTAGAAGGACATGCGTCTGACGTTGGCGTGTTGATGATAATTCAGCGGGTGGTTCATTCGGCAAGAAGCCTTTCCAGGATCAGGATAAAATGAATGAACAGATTCATTTCGTCTCCATAGTAGAGCTGCTGCTATTGTGATTTTTATAGCAGCAGCAGCTTCAGTACAGTACTCTAGATTAGTTCAAATTCACCAAACGAACGCCCTTGTCCTGAAGCAGCTGTATCCACGGCTCATTTCTCCTGCTTTTCCGGTTATTTTGAGAGGATACTGACTGCAGCCTGCAGGAAGGCGGAGTTGGACGTCCAGTGCGTCCAGCTCCGCCCACTTTGTCAGCATCATGTCTTAGCTCCGCCTCTGAACGCAAGTAAACAATGTACAGGGCAGTCAGTGGACTTTAAATATAATGTGCCGCGTCGTCCAGCTTAAATACTGTGTTACACTACAAGCTTGCGAGACTGACGAGGCGTGGCGTGGACAAAGTGGGCGGGACTGAACGCGCTGGACGTCTAACTCTGTCTTCCCTGCAGGCTGCAGTCAGTAGTTGGTTATTTTTCTTCTTCTGCTGCCGTTGTTGAGGAACGCCTGCTCAGAACCATCCAGAAAAGTGCTTTCACACTGCAGGAGAACCGGACCATGGTTCAGAAGATCTGGACCGAGACCACCTCTCTTGTTCGGACCAAAATCTGGTCCTTTGGTCCGGACCGTGGTTCGGTCCAGATCTTTCACACCTGCTACTTTGGTTCGGACCAAACTAAAAAAAGTCAGAAAGTCCGGACCAAACGAGGCAGGTGTGAAAGCACCCTTAGATTATCTGACTAACTTTACCGTATTTTTTGGACTATAAGGTGCACTTAAAATCCTTTAATTTTATGTATATGTTTATGTATGAATTATATCAGTCAGGTATTAAGGAGCAGTAAATCCGCTCTGCTGAAGTACAGAGATATACAGGTGAGTTTTTAGTGAAGTTTCTCCAGCACTAAGGCTGGAGCAGTGCTAGCTCTTTCACCATTCAGAGGCAAGTATATTGGACTGTAATCTGTATGTTTGCCATGTTAAAACAAGCTACGTGGGACACTTAAGGTTCCTCAGTCTAGCGCTATGGTTAGCAGCTAATGCTAATGCTGCTGCACCCAGCCTTAGTGCTGGAGAAACTTCATTGAAAACTCACCCTGAACGCGTGAAACAGTGTGTTAAAAATAGTCTTTATATAAGAAAAATGTAAATCCAAAATCCTCTTTTTTTACAGTTTCCTTCCAATAATTCCTTATCTTATCAAAATAAGAGTCCTATGTTACATTTCTGGTTCCATTAAACTGATATTAAGATTACTTACATGAAATAACACAAATATAACCTAGCTCTAGCATATTGGAAATCTGTAAATAAACCGAAGTGCTTTACTCACACAAATAAACAGTTTTCACGAGATAAATGTATGTAGATTAACATCCAGCACTCGACTGACTTTAAAATAACTTTTTTTTTGTTTTAAGATTTACAGTTTTGTGTACTTTGGCACTGTTTTCCCCCAGCTTTTCCCATTAGAAGGGAAACATGGCGACACACTTGTTAACTTGTATGTAGGCATCGTAAGTAGTGTCCCTAAATGCGCCTTATGCACCTTATAATCTGAAATATATGGTAACTGATACATGTTTTATGCACACTGTGTGAAAAATCCAACATTTTACCAGCGCTGGATTCTATTTCTGACTATTTGGTATTCATCAACAGTCCAATGAGAAAGCCTCTTACTTCAATGAGAAAAATCTGATAGTCACAGTGGGAAATCTCTTTGTCGCTGGAACCGACACCAGTGGAACCACCCTGCGCTGGGGTCTGCTGCTCATGGCAAAGAACCCTCATATACAGGGTAAGATCTCAGCACTGTCAACACTGTGAATGACTGTATAGTTTAGACTCTCATTAATGATCTACAGTACCAGACAAAAGTTTGGAAATGCCTTTAATTATTATTTGTTTTTATTATATTAATACTACAGTCATCCAAACTGAGACAAAAAAACATATAGATGTATTAAGAAAACGAAAAAATGTTAAACAAACCATAATATGTTTTATATTTTACATGCTTAGATGACATTTGAACATCTCTGCTGGATTTTCTCAGTCAGCTTTATGAGGTAGAGTCTCCTGGAATTCAGGCTTTCAGTTAACAGCTGTGCTGAACTCATCAAGAGTTAAATACTTGAATTTCTTGTCTCTTAATGTAAAGGTTTGAGAGCATCAGTTAAAGTAAAGTAGTGAAGAGGTAGAGTTACAGGTATACAGTGAATAGTGAATATTTGAGTAATGTTCTAATCCAGATTATGAGAAGCAACAACTATTTAACTAAATAAAGAAAAAGTGAAAAAATTCTTTAAGAAATGAATATTAGTCAATCTGAATATCAATTTCAGGAAACTTTGAAAGTGTCCTCAAGTCACTTAAAATAACTAAAGAAATGTGATGATGATGGAACTGGCACTCATCAGGACAGCCCCAGAAAAGGAAGCGCAAGTTCCCTTATAGTCTGAAATCACTTCAGTGTTCATTTACAATGTAGGAAAAAATAAAAATAAAAACACTGAATGAATGTTTTCACTGGTTCGGTGTATTTCTGTATACAGATCGAGTTCATGAGGAGATCGATCGGGTGATCGGAGGACGGCAGGTCGTGGTGGAGGACAGGAAGAACCTGCCGTACACAGACGCCGTGATCCACGAAATCCAGAGATGTGCCAACATAGTACCCATGAGTCTCCCTCATGTCACCAGCTGTGATGTTCACTTTAACGGATTCTTCATCAAGAAGGTTAAGCAGATTCTCATCTCTGTTATATGATTTATAGACATAGAAGATATGAAATACAGCGCTTTTTTTAGCCTATGCATCTGAGACATTTAAAACAAAGCACTAAAAACATTGAAAGTACACAGGTAGTGTATTATAAAGGCTGTTTTAAGCTTATTAATGGTATAAAAATAGCAGTTTCTTTGCATGGGCAACTCTATGCCCCCATCTCTAGCATTGTAAAACTGTTAGTTGGGTGCATCGGCTAATCATCAGCTCTGTATTTGTCATGTTTCACTACATGTCCATTTTTCACGGGATTTCTCCTTTAAAATATAGAATATGAGCTGGAAAAGTGAATTAATATGTTTTTTAATGTTTTTCTTTAGGGTACAACAGTGTATCCTCTCTTGACGTCTGTACTGAGGGATGAGAGCGAGTGGGAGAGCCCCCGAACCTTCAACCCAGATCACTTTCTGGATAAACAGGGACAATTTCTTAAAAAAGACGCTTTCATGCCATTTTCTGCAGGTAATTATTCTGAATTATTAATGAATTTAGTTTTATAAGGTCATCAGTTTTAAATTATACCTCAAGATGGATGGATTTATGGATAAATATAATATAGATAGATCAATATAATTAGAGGATAGATAGATAGATAGATAGATAGATAGATAGATAGATAGATAGATAGATAGATAGATAGATAGATAGATAGATAGATAGAATTAGAGGATGGAGGGATGGATGGATACATAATACATGAATACATAGATTGATAGGTAGATAAATAGATAGAATTAGCAGATTGACAGATATAATTAGGTGATAGAGAGAGAGAGAGAGAGAGAGAGAGAGAGAGATTGATTGATGGATGGATGGATGGATGGATGGATGGATGGATGAATATAATTAGAGGATAGATAGATTAATAGAATTAGAGGATGGATGGATGGATAGATGGATGGATACATAATACATTAATACATAGATAAGTAGGTAGATAAATAGAATTAGTGAATTGATAGATAGAATTAGATGGTAGAGAGAGAGAGATGGATGGATGAATATAGATAGATAGATAGATGGATGGATGGATGGATAGATAGATATTTTAAGAGAATTTAACTACTCATAACCATAACCAGTCATATTACAGTTTTTCTCAATTGGTTTGGCTCATTTCTTGAAACTGACTTGCAAACGGTTATGTAGAAGTAGCCTACACTTAACACAATCATCCTACATTTAGTACATTTTCCAAAAGAATGCATCTTGTTGGTCTATCCCAGTTGGTTGGTTCTCAGTGTAATGGTTGTTCTATCCAAAACATGCCAGCACAATTTCATCGTAGAAGTCATCATCTGCAGAATAGTCTGCTCAATTCTCAAAATGAATTAAGAAATTGTAATACAATACAGAACACATATTTTGGAACATTTCATAAATTAATGGCAATCAGGTGAGTAGGTAACAGGTGAAAGCAGGTTTTGACGAGGAGGAGTGTCCCACATTACAGGTGACCAATCCATCAGTTTGTTACCTGACAGGTGTTGTGTATGATTCTGAATGCTGGCATTGATGTATATATACAGTTTGGCCTGGTGCTAGTACTTTTATGCTAGTCCTGTGATGATATAACAGTGTAGAGGATGGCTCAGGCATTCTTCCCACGGTGCATTGCTAAAGAACACATCAGAGGCGATGTTGATGAGAATTTATGACCAAACAGACTGCAGCGGATGGATGGCCAGGAAGATGAGCAGGAGAGAGAGGGGAGTGACACAGAGTATTGCCATAAAGACAAAACATCTAAGCATTTTGACTTGCAGTACTTACACAACGCCAAAAGGGACAATGCATTTTGGGGGCACTGATGATTTGTGTGAGAAAGGAAATTAGTTTTGACACATTGGTAAACTGTTTTTGGAGCGATATGAGCATGTGATGAGGATCCATGCAGTTGTGCTGCACAGTTTATTTTGACAGGAGGACGAAATGAATGAAAATGTGCCAAAGCAATTGAGAAGGATCTGTGCCATTTCTATGGTACTGACTATTTATATGGGAGAGTGTGGTGTTTTCGGCAACAAAACAATTAAAGCACACAGACACACACCCAGTTCAGCTTCTCCATTTTTACTCCACCAAAAAACTCCCCTCCCTTCCTCTCTCTCTACTCTGTTACAACAGTAGAACAAAAGGCGACACCAAGTGGTACAAACAAAGTATAGCAGGCAGCAAACTTGAAAACACAACATATTTCCCCTTTCCTGAAAGAAAGCATACAACTCAGATAGTAGCATAATGGGAATTATCAACACATCAACAATAACACATTACTTTTCAAGAAAACATTTTTTTTTTTTTTTCAGTATCTCAAAGAATGATGAAGCAATGAACATGTACATTACAGTCCATTATGTAAGGCTTTACTTCACATAATCCTTAAACCATTTCGGTGCATTGCATTGTCTGGTGGTTTTTTCACAAACAGGTACAGTTTTCCTCAGTTCATCTGGCCCGTTAGAGGTTTGCACCTGGGCTTGTTCTGGAAATCCTGACAATCGTTCCGCATGCCACCTTCTACCATCACTTAGGATGAAAGTGCTTTGTCCAAGTTTCTTGATCACTTTCAATGGCCCAGTGAATTTTGATTCAGTCTTTGTGACTCGCACACGTACCAAATCGCCTTCTTTGAATGTTGGAACTTTGGCACCTCTCTTCTGATCAGAGTAGCATTTGCTCTTGGCCTGCTTCAGCTGAATTCTCTGTTGAAGACCTTCATGTTCTTTTTTCTCCAAGATTGGCAACACATTCAGTTTTGTGCGCATAGGTCGTCCTCTTAACAATGCAAAGGGTGTTTCGTTTGTAGTTGCATGTGGCGTTGCACGATAATTGTGAAGAAATGCAGTCACCTGTTTCTTCCAGGGCAGATGCTGTGTTTCAGCCATTTGTATGCAGTCTTTTAACACTCTGTTGAAGCGTTCGACTGCTCCATTTGCTTGTGCATGATAAACACTGGTGCGGATATGTTGTATTCCTCTTTCCTTAAGAAAGGCAGAGAATTCTGTGGAACAAAACTGACTTCCATTGTCAGTGACAATTGAGCAGGGATTACCCTCCCTTGCAAAAACAGACGAGAGAAAAGTAGTAATGACTTCTGAAGTGACAGAAGAAGCAAATGCCACTTCAGGCCATTTACTGTAGTAATCCACAAGTGTGATGGCAAAACAACAGTCATACTTTGCCCTCTCAAATGGTCCGACTATATCCACAGCCAGTTTTTGGAAAGGACCCTTGGGAGACTCCACAGGCTGCATCGGTGCTGGATAAGTCTTTGCTGTTTTGTCACTCATCTGACAGACAGTACAGGAAACGAGTAAATCATGAACCATGGCGTCCATGCCAGGCCACCAGTATAATAGACGCAATCTCTGTTTAGTGCGTACTATTCCTTGATGCCCTTCATGAGCCAGATGAATGACTTTTGATCGCAGAGAGACTGGCACTACAAGACGCGATCCACGCATGACAAAAGGAAAGTCCAAGGCCAATTCATGGCGTAGTGGAAAGTAACAAGCGAGATCATCTGGAACACCTTTCTTTGTAGTTGGCCATCCGGCTTGTACCAGCGTTTGTAGTTTTGTCAGTTCTGGACATGTTTCCGAAGCTGCCTTGAAATCATCAAGGGAAAGTGCAGGAAGATGTGGAGTGATTTCAGCAACCAGTTCGGGTTCATCTGCCAAATCCGTCTCTGGACAGGAGATGGGCATGCGGGATGCAGCATAGTTTTTCTTTCCAGGGCGATGAACAATGTCATACTGGTAACACATGAGTCTTGCTGACCAACGTGCTATTCTCATACCAGCACGATTCATGCCTCTGGAAGCGAGTAAAGTAGTAAGTGCTTGGTGGTCTGTCCTTAGGATGAAGCGACGACCCCAAAGATAAGTCCTCCATCGCTCAACTGCAAACACACATCCTAAGGCCTCCTTTTCAACTGTGCTGTATTTCCTTTCAGCAGGTGTCAGTGTTCGAGAAGTGAATGCAACTACACGTTCGTTACCATCAGGATGTAGTTGGGAAAGAACACCTCCAAGCCCATACTCAGATGCATCAGTGGAGACATAGGTTGGCAGGTTAGGATCGAACAGTGTAAGAGCTGGACTACTTATCATTAGTTTTTTTAGTTCTTGGAAACTTTGTTCAGCTTCGTCTGACCATTCAATAGTGGTTTGAGATGCAGTTCTCAGTAAATTCCTCAGTGGTTCCACGACCGTAGCATAGTTCAGCAGAAATTTGCTAAACCAGGATGTAAGTCCTAGGAAGGAGCGCAGTGCCGCAGCATCTTTAGGTGGTGGAGCTTCTGAAATGGCAGTGATGTGATCCGGAGTTGGACGTAATCCATCTTTAGATATTATGTGACCCAGGTAGGTAACACTTGGCTTTGAGAAAGAGCTTTTCTTGAAGTTGAGCTTGAGCCCTGCTTCTGTTAGACGATGCAGAACAGCCTTTAGATTCTTATCATGTTCTGCTTGAGTAGCTCCATAGCAAATGACATCATCCAAGTAACTCTGACATCCAGGCAGATCACTTAATAGGGTGTGCATCATTTTCTGAAAGGCGGCAGGTGCTGAGGCAAGACCATATGGAACCCTCTTGAATCTAAACAGTTCATCGTGCGTTATGAATGCAGTCAGATTTCTACTCTCTTCAGCTATAGGTAGTTGATGGTATGCACTCTCTAAATCCAGCTGAGAAAACACAGTGGCACCTTTTAACTCTGAGAACAGATCCTCTATGTGTGGAATAGGATGAGAATCAATTACCACACTCTTGTTTGGTGCACGCAGATCCACGCAGACTCTTATGCCTCCTTGCTTTTTTTGGGTTACTACCAAGGGTGATACCCAAGGACTAGCATGGATGGGCTCAATAATATCAGCTTTGAGAAGTCGTTGTATTTCAGAAGATACCTCCTGGCTAATACACAAGGGTAACCTTCGTAGCTTTTGTTGTACTGGTTTGACTGTGTCATCCACTTGCACTTTATGCATGAACCCTTTAACACATCCGACTGGTTCAGCATTTGTACTGAGCGTTGTTAGATCAGGCATGTTTGCATCAGTTTGTACAGAACCCACAGGATGCGTCTCCACACCATTTCCACAGATGTGACAGTTCAGTGACTTTATTAAGTCCATGCCTAACAAAGGTGTGCCTGTTTTCACTATGTAGAATACAGCGTCAGAAGAGACGTTCTTATGTGAGACAGTTGCAGAAAGACAGCCTAGTACAGGCAATGGCTCTCTTGAGTAAGTAACTAGTTGCACTTTAGGAACTGTCAGAGGACATTGTCTGAAATGTCTGTTGTAGACTGACTCAGGAAGAATTGAGACGGAGGAACCTGTATCCACTAGCAGGCTAATATCCTGTGCATTCCCAAGTGGAGCATCAATATGCACTGTGCAGTATAATTTGTCATTAGCAGGAGATACTGCATTCAGGTTGAGAATTGTTAGCTCAGGAACAGAAACTTCACATACCTTATTAGCAGCTGATTTACAGACTTTAGCGAAATGTCCTTTTTTCCCACAGGTGTTACAAACAGAGTGTGCTGCTGGACAGATCTTTGCATTTGCTAGATGAGACATAGATCCACAGCGAAAACAGTGCCGTCCTCTCTCGGAAGAAGTGCAAACATGCGTCTTGCTTCTAAAATGGTTCCTTTGTTTCTGCTGTTTTTTCTGAAATGCTAGCGCTTGTATTGGGCTAGTGTTAGCTGTAGCATTGCTAGGCGGAGAGCTAGCAGCGAGGAGAGAAGAGCTGTGAACTGCAGATTCAACTTGGCATGCCAAAGTAATGGCTTTCTCAAGGGTAAGGTCTTCTTCTAAAAGCAGTTTATCTTTCACAGACTTCAAATGAGCTCGTTCAATGAGTTGGTCACGGAGCATTTCAGCTTCCATACCTCCAAACTGACATTGCACAGCGAGATCACGTAGGGCTGCAATAAACTGGACTACGGTTTCATCTGGTCTTTGTGCACGCTGTCTGAACTTATGGCGGCAGGCTACCACATTCACTTTCGGAACAAAATGCTGCTCTAGCGCTGACATAGCTTCAGTAAACGTTGTACCCACATTTGGCAAAGTATAGAACAATCTCTGACCTTCCATGCCCAAGCAGTGTAATAGTGTTGCGTGTCTCCGTGCATCCGGCCATGCATTCCCTGTAGCATTAATCACGAGTAAGTAGTTTTCAAAGATTTTCCTCCAAATCTCAAATGGAAGCGGAGGTTCACCCACACACGGAAGGAAAGGTGCAGGAGCTGGGACTGAGGCCGCCATCCTCGTCGCCAATTTTGTGGTGTTTTCGGCAACAAAACAATTAAAGCACACAGACACACACCCAGTTCAGCTTCTCCATTTTTACTCCACCAAAAAACTCCCCTCCCTTCCTCTCTCTCTACTCTGTTACAACAGTAGAACAAAAGGCGACACCAAGTGGTACAAACAAAGTATAGCAGGCAGCAAACTTGAAAACACAACAGAGAGGGACTTTATTTTGAAGCAAGAATGAACGTTTTGGGAGAGATATGACATTTTGCTGGTTATCTGAAGTGTTGCGAAGAACTGTAAGTCTGTTTGGCCAATTTACCTTACAGTTATAGGAATGTCATCTCAGTTTCAAGAAATGAGCCAAACCAATTGAGAAAAACTATGTTTTTTTTTTTTTTTTTGTGGATTAGCACAGCTGTCTATGAAACAGTCACGTGTAGGATTTACTTACAGTATTTATATATGGTTTGAGTCTTGTTGGTCACTCTGTTACCGTTTATTGTTTCCACTGGAGCCAAAATGCAGCCAGACATACAACTTAAAAGTAGCAGAAGCATCTTCTATACAAATACCTGAATTTTCCTCTTCTGCTGAGAGCTGCTCTCACTGCTCAGACACCACACTCACTGATATCACTACTGGGTTGCCAGATCCCTCTTAAAAAGTCCACACTACAGTTCTATGAGATCCCGTTACACCCCTAGTGAACAGTAAAAATATTAGCTGTATATATATACATGTATAAAACAGTTAAGAATAAGAGAGTGAAGGTGTGATTATCTCCAATCACGCCCTTCAACAAATGTCTCTGTGTGTTTAATCTGCAGGGCGCAGGGTGTGTTTGGGGGAGAGTCTGGCGAGGATGGAGCTCTTCCTCTTCTTCACCTCCCTCCTCCAACACTTCCGCTTCACTCCTCCACCAGGCCTGACAGAGGATCAGCTGGACCTCACTCCAGTGATCGGCATCACTCTGAACCCTTCACCTCACAAACTGTGTGCAGTAAAACGATCCTGATCCTGGAAATTAACAATAAATTAGAAATAAAACTGAAATCTAAACTCACAGAACAAACCAGACAAACTAATAAATGCATCTTTTTAGTTTACTTGGCTTTACCTGATGTGTGTGTTTGTATTGTGTATCATTTGGATTTTCATTATGTACATTTTGAAAAATTACTTGGTGTATACGATAGTGTGGCTCGATTAGTGAGAGTGAGATGGATGGATGGATGGATGGATGGATGAATGGATGGATACATAACACATGAATACATAGATAGATAGGTAGATACATAGATAGGATTAGAGGATCGATAGATAGAATTAGATGGTAGAGAAAGAGAGAGAGATGGATGAATATAATGATGAATGTAATAAGAGGATAGATAGATGAATATAATAGATAGATGAATAGAATTAGAGGATGGATAGATAGATGGATGAATGAATATAATTATAGTTTAGATAGATACATATAATTAGAGGATGGATGGATGAATATAGAGTATAGATAGATGAATATAATTAGATAGATAGATAGATAGATAGATAGATAGATAGATAGATAGATAGGATTAGAGGATCAATAGATAGAATTAGATGGTAGAGAGAGAGAGAGAGAGAGAGAGAGAGAGAGAGAGAGAGAGAGATGGATGGATGGATGAATATAATTATAGTTTAGATAGATGAATAGAATTAGTGGATGGATGGATGGATGGATGGATACATAACACATGAATACATAGATAGATAGGTAGATAAATAGATAAGATTAGAGGATATATAGATAGAATTAGATGGTAGAGAGAGAGAGAGAGATGGATGGATGGATAAAATTAATTATAGTTTAGATAGATGAATAGATAGATAGATAGATAGATAGATAGATAGATAGATAGATAGATAGATAGGGTGAGAGTGATATGAATTGATGGATGGATGAATGGGTGAATATAATTATAGTTTAGACAGATGAATAGAATTAGAGGATGGATGGATGGATTAATGAATAAATATAGATAGATAGATAGATAGATAGATAGATAGATAGATAGATAGATAGATAGATAGATAGATAGATAGATAGATAGATAGATAGATAGATGGAATGATGGATGGATACATAACACATGAATACATATAGATAGATAGGTAGAAAAATAGATAAGATTAGAGGATCGATAGATATAATTAGATGGTAGAGAGAGAGAGGGATGGATGGATGGATGATGGGTGGGTGAATATAATTATAGTTTAGATGAATGAATATAATTAGAGTATAGATAGATAGATAGATAGATGGATGAAGGGATGAATATAATTATAGTTTAGATAGATGAATAGAATTAGAGGATGGATGAATATAGAGTATAGATAGATGAATAGAATTAGAGGATGGATGGATAGATGGATGAATGGATGGATGGATAACACATGAATACATTTATAGATAGGTAGATAAATAGATAGGATTAGAGGATTGATAGATAGACTTAGATGGTAGAGAGAAAGAGAGAGAGAGAGAGAGAGAGAGAGATGGATCTATAATAGATAGATGAATAGAATTAGAGGATGGATAGATAGATGGATGGATCAATGAATATAACTATAGTTTAGATAGATACATATAATTAGAGGATGGATGGATGAATATAGAGTATAGATAGATGAATAGAATTAGATAGATAGATAGATAGATAGATAGATAGATAGATAGATAGATAGATAGATAGATAGGATTAGAGGATCAATAGATAGAATTAGATGGTAGAGAGAGAGAGAGAGAGAGAGAGAGAGAGAGATGGATGGATGGATGAATATAATTATAGTTTAGATAGATGAATAGAATTAGTGGATGGATGGATGGATGGATGGATACATAACACATGAATACATAGATAGATAGGTAGATAAATAGATAAGATTAGAGGATATATAGATAGAATTAGATGGTAGAGAGAGAGAGATGGATGGATGGATAAAATTAATTATAGTTTAGATAGATGAATAGAATAGATAGATAGATAGATAGATAGATAGATAGATAGATAGATAGATAGATAGATAGATAGATAGATAGATAGATAGATAGAGTGAGATGAATTGATGGATGGATGAATGGGTGAATATAATTATATAATTATAGAGAGAAAGAGAGAGAGAGAGATGGATGGATGAATAGAATTATGATTAGTTCGTCAATGTTGATTATTAATTGTTAATTTGTAGCAGTACTGCATTACAAAGTGCTGGAGACAGAAGCGCAGTGGGAGATAAAGGGTAAATGTCTCACTCACACAGTTTACACTTAAAAAGTACCCAAACTCAACAGATTACATAATTACTCACTAAATATCAGAACTTTCCACGTTTAAACAACGTCTAGACATTTAAATGCCTTTTAAATCTCATGTTCAGCTGTTTCTATTGTATTTAGAGATGGAAACATGGCATAAATAATCGCTGACTAATCGACTAATCGAAAAAATAATCATCAGATTAGTCGACTACCAAAATAAATCATTAGTTGCAGCCCTAGTTTACAATAAAGTAAAAAAAATTACTGTACTTGTCTGAGTCATTTTCATACTATAGTAAGTTAACTTGACTTAAAGCAACAGTCTCTATTCAGAGTGGATGAATAAATCTGGTGTTTTTATACAGGATTCTATTGTGCTATCTTTTAGTTCACCAGCTTTCTTAAGTCCTCTCCATAACCTTAAAGTGCTTTAAAAATCTGCTGTTCTTGAACTACATGCAGAATAAAAATATATATATTTTTTACTCCTTTTATTTACTTTTTGTTACCTGCTTAAAATGTATTTCAGTGTATTTCAAAATAGTATACTTTATTTGGCTGTGCTAATTTTGTACTGGTGATGTAATTAATAAAAATATTAAACAAATATATACAAATTAGTGGTGTCAATCGATTAAAATCTGATTAATCACAACAAAATTCTGTGATTAACTGCGATTAATCGCATTTGTTTTTCTTCAGAAGTATTTTTTTTTTATAGTGGATATTTAAATATAAATAAAAGAATTGATGTAAGAAATGTAAAATGCAATTATATTTATATTAGTGATGTCAATTTAAATAGTTTCATATACTTGTATGTTCGAGGGGAGATAAAATCAACGCAGGGTGCTGGAATAAAGAATGCATGATATGTTGGATTGTAAATGAGGTTGTGAGGATTTCGGAATTCAAACTTAATTTGTTGAGAATAAAAATTTCAGAGAGAGATATCTCTAATCGAGTCTGAGCTGGAAGTCTGAATCGGAGTGTTACTGCTGGACATACTTTTACTAAATGTGTCCATAGATGACAATATTTCTGCAATAAAACTGTACTTCAGTCAGGTTTTCTTAGCAAAACATTAATTTAAAAAATTAAAAACTGTGCTGTTGAACATTTCATGTGCCTGAACTTTACTTTAAAAGTTTACTTTAGTTGTGTTTAGTGTAGGTAAAAAAAAAAGCTAATGATCTGGGGAGGAGCATCACATATGAGTTTTTACCCATACAATAACTGTTGGGTTTTATTTGTTTAGAAATTGCTGTGAGTTGTAAAAGGCTGTAGATACAGACTGTATACTATAAGAACAGTCTATGGCTGCAGTCCTCTGTGGATTGGTGAGTCTGTAGTTCTGCATATTAATGTCCCGAGGGTGGAAACTGTTGCTAGGTTTTGGTTTTGTAGCACAGGGCACCAATTCCATTCTGTATCAAAACAAACATCCATTTACTGGCTGTGTGAGATTCATCAATTCATTTATGCTTTCTTTAATTTATTTTAAAGTGGACATATTATGCAAAAATAAACTTTTTGCATGCTTTTGTATTTCCATTTGGGTCTTGATTGCTCCTATAAACACAACAAACACTATAAACAATCCAAACGCCAAAAAATCAAATCCATCCATCCTTTTTCTGTGAATCAGCTGAAAGAATTTGGTATCAGGAATCATTTGCTTCTATAGTATGTTTCAAAGCTCCTTCCTTATTATGACATCACAATAAGAAACCTGCATTTAACCATTCAACATCCACCAGAGCCCCACCAACTAGACCAGTTAAGACAGATTTGCCAATTTGGTCCTTTTTGTTGAGATCCTCAGACAGTACACAGCAGGATTGGCTAGCAGACTTTAGACATTGTCTGAAGAAGGAATCTATACCTATTGTCTGTGGTACGTAAGCAAATGAGGGAGATGTACTGTATATACATTCAATTAATGAGTTTTGTGCTTTTAACACAGTTAAGCATGAACTAGCACGAGCTAACAAAAAAAACGTACGGTAAAGGTAAGCTCAGCATAAGCATGGGGCGTGGCTAGCAACATCTTATTTGCATAAAAGTGACAGAGCCCTTAAATGGCTTATTCTGAAAGGGAATGAAACTGGTAAGAATAGAGCTGGTAAGATCTTTTCATATTCATATTCATAAAGTTTTAAGAGTTCAGAAATCAATATTTGGTGGAATAACCCTGGTGGTTTTTAATCACAGTTTTTTTTATGCATCTTGGAATCATGTTCTCCTCCACCAGTCTTACACACTGCTCTTGATTAACTTTTTGCATTTAAAATTCAAGCAGTTCAGTTTGGTTTGATGGCTTGTGATCATCCATCTTTCTCTTGATTATATTCCAGAGGTTTTCAATTTGGTAAAATCAAAGAAACTCATCATTATGGTTGCGCATTGCTATAGCAACACAGTATAACCCGATTTATGAAAATATGTTATTTAGCAACCACCTAGCAACTGCTTAGCAACATCATAGCAACCACCACAGACACCATAGCAACGCCTTAGCAACCACCTAGCAACTGCTTAGCAACACCATAGCAACCACCACGGATACCATAGCAACGCCTTAGCAACCGCTTAGCAACACCCTAGCAACCACCACAGACACCATGGCAAGCGCCTAGCAATATCATGACCATAGCGATCGGTGGGAGCCATTACAGAAAATACACTTTTCTAGTTTTTAAGTGGTCTCTTACTTTTTTCTAAAGCTGTGTTTTATTACATTGAGTTTTATTTACTTATTTATTTATTCTAATCTATTTTTATCACTTTTTTAACTCTCTCTGTCTGTTTACTTTTACCACAGAATAACAAAGCATCTATAACTTCTGACACAGTTTAAATCAGTGACCTTTAATCCACTGTTTCCTGTTACTGACCTGTAGACAGAAAGGTGTGAAGCTGATTCAGCACAACACCAGATCTGTTAATCTTTATTCAGCACAGCTCACCTTTCTCCCAGTCCTGCACACTGCTATAGGAACGCCTGGCTGAAGTGTCGCAATCCCTGCCTTCACCTGCTGATTGGCTGAGGGCCATTTGGACAGGAATGATCTGTGTAGTATTGTACAGAACATTGAGATAATAGATTTATTTTTTTTCAATGCAAATTTAATATTTAGTTGTGTCCTTTTTATAATGTATAATGTTTGTCTATTTATTTTTCTTATATATATATTATATATATTTTCTTTATTTTTCTTTTCTTAGATTAACTGTCCTTTACATTTTTTTGATGCTGTGACTGAAAATTTCACTTCAGTTTCTGAATCAGTTTCTCTGATTTTGCTATTTATAGGTTTATGTTTGAGTAAAATGAACATTGTTGTTTTATTCTATAAACTACAGACAACATTTCTCCCAAATTCCAAATATAAATATTTTAGTCATTTAGAGCATTTATTTACAGAAAATGAGAAATTTTATTATTAAATTATTACTTATAATTATACTTTAATTATTTGTTTTGTAGTGAGGTACACACATATTTGTCAGCAAGAAAGACACAAAAGAAAGAACAATTTACAAAACACAATTTTGACACTTTTATTTCTTATAAAATACAGCTCTGGAAAAAGTGAAAAGAGCACAATATGTGCATCAATACACAAAGAAGTACATTTACAATACACTTCAAATGTATTAAAACTGTGTTTAGAAAACACATACTTCTATCTATTTAATCTATTTAAGTTTGCAGAAGTTGTATGAAAAAAGCGAAAAGCACACAAAAGCACAAGCTTCGACTTTTATGTTGTGTTTATTTATAGCTGAATTACAACTGAAATATATATATATATATATATATATATATATATATATATATATATATATATATATATATATATATATATATATATATATAGTACATTTAGTACAGTACGTATTTAAGCACATATTTAAATTTTTAAAAGTATGTACTTTTCCATGTTAGGTATATTTTTACAAAATATATTAATATAATAATATATATTTATATTTTACAAGAGATACCTCTATCATGTTTCCATTGTTTTGCTACTGTGACTAAAAATTTCCACAGTGTGGGTCTGGTAAAGGATTATCTTATCTTATCTTAATGGAAAGTCATAAAGGATGTTATGATCATGTAATATAATATAATATAATATTACATTTTGTGGTGAATCATTAACCCACAAAATCCAAAACTCAAGTTAATTACTTGATTACTTGATTTTCTTCTCCTTTTTGAGTAATGTTTTAATCCATGTTATGACAAGATCTACTCAACTAAGTGAAAAAAAGTAAAAAAAGACTTTAATTTTAAGAACTTTTAAAGCATCCTCAAGTGCAGTCGCAAAAAAGACATTAAAAACATAACAATGATGAAACTGGCACTAATCAGGGCCATCCCAGAAAAGTGTTGGAAGTGCAAGAGTTTCCTCTGTTGCACAGGATATGCTTCACAAAATTCACAGCTTCACAGAGTATTATGGTTTGTTTAACACTGTTTTTAAGTTACTACATGATTCCGTATGTGTTCCTTCATAGACTGATAGATCACTTCACTATTCATTTACAGTATATTGTAGGAAAAATAATGAAAAATAAAAACAAAATTGAATGAGATTTAAATGAAACTTTTGACTAGAACTGTGTTTTAAGTTATAGTGTTGGAACCTGAAACAATTTAAACTTTACTTCATTTATTTTTACTGAATCAATCCTTTCTTTTAGTAAACTTTACTTTATTTATTTTTACTGAATCAATCCTTTCTTTTAGTAAACTTTACTTTATTTATTTTTACTGAATCAATCCTTTCTTTTAGTAAACTTTACTTTATTTATTTTTACTGAATCAATCCTTTCTTTTAGTAAACTTTACTTTATTTATTTTTACTGAATCAATCCTTTCTTTTAGTAAACTTTACTTCATTTCTGCATACAATATTACCTAATTAAAATTACTTCATTTATACAATGCTACTGAAATTGAAATATTTTTAGTTAAAACACACAGTCACTAAATATTTACATAATCTCAAAGAATTTACTAGTATAAAGAATGTATTACATGCCATCCATGTGTTGAGACAGTGTAAAATGTGTGTTTTAACTAAAAATATTTAAATTTCAGGAATTATAATATATTATGTATCATAAATTATATATAGTAATATTGTATAAATTAAGTAATTGTAATTAGGTAATATTGTTTGCAGAAATGAAGTAAAGTTTACTAAAAGAAAGGATTGATTCAGTAAAAATAAATAAAGTAAAGTTTACTAAAAGAAAGGATTGATTCAGTAAAAATAAATGAAGGAAAGTTTAATAAAAGAAAGGATAGATTCAGTAAAAATAAATGAAGTAAAGTTTAATAAAAGAAATGATTGATTCAGTAAAAATAAATGAAGTAAAGTTTAATAAAAGAAAGGATTGACTAAAGTTCAGTTCACTTATTTACTCTGTGTAACTCTATTTAAGTCTTAAAACCGAGTTGAATTTGCTTAAATTTATCTGAAATTAAATTTACTTAAAAAAAGTAAATGCAGAAAGTTGCAAAACTTTTTTAAGTAAATTTTACGCATCATTTTTTTTAGTGTGCTTTGAGTCCTCCAGCTTCTGACCCAGTTTAAATCAGTGTAAATCTTTTATCTAGTGTTTTTATTTTACTGACCTGTAAGACGCTCACCTTTCTCCCAGTCCTGCAGACAGCCGCTCTAAACCCTCAGGAAAGTGATGCAATTCCTGCATTAACCCATAACCACGGGTCCTTCACCTCTGTGTTCTCTAACGACTTTAAAGAGCTGAGAGTCATGTGACCTCAGCTTATAAACGGTGTAAAAACACAAAATGCAGGTAAAGGTTTAAAAAATAGTTGAACTGTGAAATCAGCTGTTCTGTGTTTCTATTTTTAGAATAAAACATTTGGCTAAATTAGTGGTGTCTAAAGTCCAAGTGCAGAAAAAAAACAGCAAGTTTCACTTTTTTTTATTTATTTATTATTATTTTTTTTTTACCAAAATTTGGTGTTTTAATTGTCAGATGTCTTTTTTTTATTATCTTGCTCATTATTGCAGCTCTTGTTATATAATTTCAAACTTTGAGTAATAAATACATTATATTTAACTATTGTTTTTTAGGGAAAATAAGCAATAATGAGGCAGCAAATTATAGTTTTTCCATATAATGTGATAAATACCATGTGATAACACTTTTTTTTGCTAAATATACTGTATTTACTGTAATATACTGTAATATACTGTATTCATGTAATTCATATTTAATCAATATAGTCAATAACCTGAAAAATTTATAATAGTACATGCAGTAAAAATAATTTATTTTTTGTTGTCCTAGCCCCTGTAAAAGAATATATAAGAAGAAGTATATTTTTTAAAAGTATGCTTAACATGGAAAAGTACATACTTTTTAAAATTAAAATGCATACTAAAAGTACTATATTTTTGGAACAACTTATGAAAACTTAAGTATATTGCAATCTGTATTAAGCTATATTAAAATACAAGTTAAAAGCATTAAGTTGTGCTTTTGATTGTTTTTTTTTTTTTTCGTGTAACTTCAGCAAATTTAAGCATATTTCTTTTACTTTGTTTTTTTTAAATATAATTTTTAATACACTTGAAGTATATTGTAAATTATATACTTTGAATATTGATGCACGTATTGTGTACACCTTAATACTACTGGGAAAAAACAATGTCTAATTTAAAGCATATTGCTTAAAAAAAACTTCTAAAACTTAAAAAAAATACTTTTAGTATTCTTTACCTAATTTGAACGTACTTCTAATACTTCTAAGTATACTTGCTTTTCACAAGGGACCTTTTGCATGCAATAACTCATGTCGTGGATGCTGGAGTGGATGGATGCCAGTATTTTAGAGTGAGTTTGTGTCTATTTTACCCTCTGGCTCTCTCTCTTCAGTCTCCCTATAGGTTTTTATATTCAGATCTGCTAGAGTCGTTAGTCACACTCTGATAATCTGATTAAATTCTCTATACTGCAATAATTTAATCAGAACTAATCTCATCTCAGGGGTTAAACTGAAGCACAGTAGCTTCATTTAACCTTAGCGGTGAGTGCTGAGCTCTGGTACTGTAATTTAATGTAATTTGGTATGTAATTTGATAGGTTGTGAGGTTTATTTTTTTATATATGTACACTGTATAAAAGTTTGATCCCATTTTTTCCCAATTTACATGGGCAATTACCCAACACACTTATTGGGACTCCCCTCCATCACTAGTGATGCCTCAACACCATTGCTGAGTAGCATCACAGCGCTAACGCACGGAGGAAAGCGCAGCGACTCGGTTCTGATACATCAGCTCACAGACGCAGCCTTGTGCTGATCCACATCACCCTAGAGGAGTGATGAGGGGAAAGAGAGAGCACCATCTACTGTACCCACCCAGAGAGAGAGAGCAAGAACAATTGTGTGTGCTCTCTTAGGTCTCTGACAGCTGATGGCAAGCTGCATGACCGGGATTCGAACCAGCGCTCTCCTGATCTTAGTGGGATCATTTTAATATTATTCATACATTTCCTTAGAATTATTTATTTATTCGTTCTTGTCAGTTATTATAGGAAATTAAGGTCAGTCAATCTGAAATTCTAATTTAAGAAGTTTAAAAGCATCCTCAAGTGCTTAAGTCTCAAAAAAAGACGACGATGATGAAACTGGCACTCATAAGGACCGCAACAGGAAAGCAAGAGCAAGAGTTGCCTTTTTTGCACGAGACAGTTACACACTTCACAACACCAGGAGGGTAAAGACTAGCACACGCCTCCTCCGATACATGTGAAGTCAGACTCCACCCTCTTTTTTTTTGTGCTGCTGCTGATGCTATAGCATTGCCGAGTAGCATCACAGCGCTAACGCTCGGAGGAAAGTGCAGCGACTCGCTTCTGATACATCAGCTCACAGATGCAGCCTTGTTCTGATCCACATCACCCTAGAGGAGCGATGAGGGGAAAGGGAAGAGCCCTATCTACTGTACCCACCCAGAGAGAGAGAGAGAGAGCAAGACTAACTGTGTATGCTCTCTCAGGGCTCTGACAGCTGATGGCAAGCTGCATGACCGGGATTCGAACCAACGTTCTCCCGAGTAATATTGCATTGTGCTATTATTTTTACAGATGTTTTAATCTTCTTATTTCTTTGTTTATTTACTTCAAACAGTCTCTGGTCTAGATTAATCTCTGTCTGTCTGTTATCAGAGAATATCAGAGAGTTCATAACTTCTAGCACAGTCTATATCAGTGATCTTTTATCTGCTGTTTCAGTTTATTGACCTGTGAGGAGGAGAGTCAGGTGTAAATGCTGGATCAGCTCAGTTCACCTTTCTCCCAGTCCTGCAGTCCTGCGTTAAAACAGCTGTATGGAGTGATGCAATTCCTGATTTAACCCATAACCCTGAGTCTGATACAGCCGTCTGTCCTGTAAAAGACTTTATATGAACATAAACAGTGAAAGAAAGTGGAAAAATACAGATTTAAGAATAAGGTTATAAAAAAGAAGATCAAAAAGATCAATTTTTATTTTTAGCAAAAATGCAATAATAAAAAATAATTTTAGACAATATGTTTTGTATAAATCCACTCAAAGCTACATTTAAGTAAAAAATATATATGACAGGATTTAACAGTATACAGTAGGATGTCAGAAGATGGATTATCACAATCCATCAAACCAAACTGAACTGCTTTTTGCACCAGGAGTAAAGCAGCATAAAGTTATCCAAAAGCAGTGTGTAAGACTGGTGGAGGAGGAGAACATGATGCCAAGATGCATTAAAACTGTGATTAAAACCAGGGTTATTCCACCAAATATTGATTTCTGAACTCTTAAAACTTTATGAATATGAACTTGTTTTCTTTGCATTATTTGAGGTCTGAAAGCTCTGCATCTTTTTTGTTATTTCAGCCATTTCTCATTTTCTGCTCTAAATGAGAATATTTTTATTTGGAATTTAGGAGAAATGTTGTCTGTAGTTTATAGAATAAAACAACAATGTTCATTTTACTCAAACACAAACCTATAAATAGCAAAATCAGAAAAACGGATTCAGAAACTGATGTACTCTCTTCATTTTTTCCAGAGCTTTATTTGTATAGCTGAGCAGCTACTCCGACTCTGTTTACATAACGCAGAATGATAGCCTTATACCAACATTTTTATTTCCAGTTAGTTAATTGAGCACTATATCAAAATCAATATAATTTAATACACAGTGTTTACAAGAAGCAAGAGCTGGGCGATACAGCCCAAAAATGATATTAAAAATGTTTTGCCCATTTTAGCAATAACAATATTCTTGGCAATATGACAAAACATATCAAATATTAAAGTTTTATTCTGTATAAATATAAGCATTTTATACGTTCAGTAGAAGCAAAGCAAAAAAAAAGTATATAAGTATATGTCTACTTCCTAAACAATTAACAATTCACCAAGACACTGAAATTGCATAAAATAATAATAATGTATCAAAAAAAAGTAATGTAACAACAAAATTCTACCTCAAAAATGATAAGTTTCGTAGATTTTACCAAACTGAAAATATAATCATATAATATAATCAAGAGGAAGATGGATGATCACAAACCATCAAACCACCAAACTGAACTGCTTGAATTTTTGCACCAGGAGTAAAGCAGCATAAAGTTATCCAAAAGCAGTGTGTAAGACTGGTGGAGGAGGAGAACATGATGCCAAGATGCATGAAAAAAAAAAACTGTGATTAAAAACCACCAGGGTTATTCCACCAAATATTGATTTCTAAACTCTTAAAACTTTATATGAATATGAACTTGTTTTCTTTGCAAGCTCTGCATCTTTTTTTTTTATTTTAGATATTTCTTATTTTTATTGAATGACGAGAAGCTGGAATGAAAATGAGCTGAAGTTAAATAGGAGTAACAAGGCTATTTTTATTAAAATGTAAGGAATAGAAATTCAGATGATTGTGTGAAAATGAAAAAAATTACTCCAGTGAAGTATAGATAAGCTACATTTCTACTTAAGAAATGTAATAAAGTATTTGTACTTGAAAGTAGAACACAGTGGGTTAAACTAGCAGTAGAAATGTTCTGTTCTTATTTATGAGGTTGAATGAGAGCAGGGTGGGTTAATGATTGGTCAGGAAATGTTTTATTCCACCACATGATCACATTATCTCTCTGCATTGTTGTGAAAGGCTCCGCCCCCCGAGCAGGTGAGTCACACCTGTCCCTGGCTATAAAGGCTGGAGCTGCAGCCGTTTGATCTTCAGTCTGACTGATGATAACAGGAGAACTTCTCTCTGCTCATCGTTTTATCTCCTCTTATCTGCTCTGATCTGCTGCTCTGATGGCTGTAGTGGAAGGTCTCCTCCTGCAGGCCACCAGTACGGGTCTGTTACTGGGAGCTCTGGTTCTGCTGCTGGTTTATTATCTGTCCTCCAGCTTCAGCTTTAAGGAAGAGGATAATGAGCCTCCAGGACCCAAACCGCTGCCCCTCCTGGGGAACCTGCTCCAACTGGACCTGAAACAACCCCACGAGTCCCTCTGTGAGGTGAGAAACACTCGCATTTATACACAAATATACATTTAATACATTTAAACCAGTGTGAAAATTTACAATTACACACATTTAGTACATTAAAACCAGTGTGAAAATTTTTAATTTTACACATTTATTACATTAAAACCGGTGTAAAAATAAAAAAATCACACATTTATACATAAATATACATTTAGTACATTAAAACCAGTGTGAAAAAAAAATCACACATTTAATACAACAAAACCAGTGTGAAAATGTAAATTTCTCACACATTTAATACATTAAAACCAGTGTGAAAATATGACATTTTACACATTTAGTACATTAAACCCAGTGTGAAAATTAAAAATATCTCACATTTAATACATTAAAACCAGTGTAAAAATGTAATTTTTTTTTACACATTTAATACATTAAAACCAGTGTGAAAATGTAAATTTTTTAACACATTTAGTACATTAAAACCGGTGTGAAAATTTAAAATTTCACACATTTAATACATTAAACCGGTGTAAAAAAAAAAAAAAAAAGAAATTACACATTTCATAAATTAAAACCAGTGTGAAAATTAAAATTACACACATTTAATACATTAAAATCAGGGTAAAAATAAAACAATTCACACATTTAATACATTAAAACGAGTGTGAAAAATACATTTTTACACATTTAATACATTAAAACCAGGGTAAAAATAAAACAATTCACACATTAAATTCATTAAAACCAGTGTGAAAATGTAAAAAGGAGAGTTAAATTTGCGCTGAAATAGTTCTGTAATTAAATTATGCCATATATCTAATTACGTAGAAGCCAACATTCTAATAACGTTGTGACACATGTTTTCAGAACATTTTTGGGACATTACTAATGATATTATTTTCAAAACAAAATTCAGAAATAAAAAGTTCTGTAGAGGAAAATATATTATATATTATATATTTATTTTATGTTTTTAAATATTTTAAGCCTTTATTTTAAATCATAATATAGCAAAACTCTCCACTAATTAACATCCAGAAAACGTGACAGAAACGTTCTAAGAAGCAGCGTAACCAAAATGTTTAAAAACGTTAAATAAAAATGTTCTAAGAACATCCTAAAGAATGTAAACTGTTATGTTGCAAAAATAATGTGTCAGGAATGTTCTGAAAATGTATGACAACGTTATTAGAATGTTTCTCACAGAACCTTTGCAGCTAGATGAATACGAACATCATAGAAATGTTAAAAATAATAACATTACCAAAACAAATTGGACATTGAACATTTGAACATTTAAAGAAATAATGTTCCAGAAACGTTCTGAAAACGTACAACATAATAACAACATTAATGTTACTCAAATATCATTGCTGGCTAGACAAATACCAACATTAAGGAAATGTTAAAAGTAACAAAGAAAAAAACATTGACACAAGTGACGCTGCAGCAATGTTACCAGAACATTTAAAACCATTAAATATGACAGATTGAACTTTCACAGAATGTTACTTATAACATTGCAGAAATAATGTTCCAGGAACATTTTGAAAATGTATGAAGTAATAATGGTTTACATCACAATGTTATTAGAATGCAACTCAAATAACATTACTAGCTACATATAGTATTAACATAATACTGATATTATGAAAATAAAACATTTACACCAGTCACATTGCAGCAATGTTTCCAGAACGATTTAAACCATTAAATATAAACATTCTAAGAACATCCAGAAAACTTAAGAGATTGAACATTCTAACAATGTTAACTTTAAAGTTACAGAAATAATGTTAACTAGAAAAGGTAAAGTTCGTGAACGAACTTTAAGTTGGCTTGGAAAAGAACGCTAATAACGTTAAAAAGTTAAAATGGTTACTAAGCTTTTTCCGTCTGAAGAGTGTGAAGAGTCATTGATATGCTGTTAACCTTTGGCTAAACGCTAAATGCTAAAAATGCTGAAATCTAAAAACGTTTCGTTAAACGCTGAAATCTAAAAACGTTTGGTAAAACGCTGAAATCTAAAAACGTTTGGTTCAACGATGAAATCTAAAACCTTTGGTTAAACGCTGAAATCTAAAAACATTTGTTCAAATGATGAAATCGTAAAACTTTTGGTTAAGCTTTTGATTGCTAAGCTGTTGCTAGGCAGTTGCTAATATTTTCCAGGTGGTTGCTAAGCTGTTGCTAACTGGTTGCTAGGCAGTTGCTAACATAAACCAGGTGGTTGCTAAAGTGTTGCTAGGTGGTTGCTAGGGTGTTGCTAGGTTGTTGCTAAGGTGTTGCTATGGTATCCGGGGTGGTTGCTAAGATGTTGCTAGGTGGTTGCTAACCTGTTGCTAGGTGGTTGCTAAGGTGTTGCTATGGTATCTGGGGTGGTTGCTAAGGTGTTGCTAGGTGGTTGCTAGGTGGTTGCTAGGGTGTTGCTAGGTGGTTGCTAAGGTGTTGCTACTGTATCTGGGGTGGTTGCTAAGGTGTTGCTAGGTGGTTGCTAGGTGGTTGCTAAGGTGTTGCTATGGTATCCGGGGTGGTTGCTAAGGTGTTGCTAGGTGGTTGCTAGGTGGTTGCTAGGGTGTTGCTATGATATCCGGGGGGTTGCTTAGGTGTTGCTAGGTGGTTGCTAAGGTGTTGCTATGGTATCTGGGGTGGTTGCTAAGGTGTTGCTAGGTGGTTGCTAGGTGGTTGCTAAGGTGTTGCTAGGCGGTTGCTAAGGTGTTTCTAAAGTGGTTGCTAAGTGGTTGCTAGGCAGTTGCTAACGTTTTCCATGTGGTTGCTAAGTGGTTGCTTAGTGGTTGCTAGGCAGTTTCTGTCATTTCTAAAGTGGTTGCTAGGCAGTTGCTAACATATTCCACGTGGTTACTTAGTGGTTGCTAGGCAGTTGCTGTCATTTCTAACGTGGTTGCTAAGCTGTTGCTAAGCAGTTGCTAACGTTTTCCAGGTGGTTGCTAAGTGGTTGCTAGGTAGTTGCTATCATTTCTAGAGTGGTTGCTATGCAGTTGATAACGTTTTCCAGTTGGTTGCTAAGTGGTTGCTAGGCAGTTGCTAACGTTTTCCTAGTGGTTGTTAAGGTGTTGCTAAGTGGTTGCTAGATAGTTGCTATCGTTTCTAAAGTGGTTGCTAAGTGGTTGCTAAGTGGTTGCTAGGCAGTTACTAACATATTCCACATGGTTGCTAGGTGGTTGCTAGGCATTTGCTAACATATTCCACATGATTGCTAAGTGGTTGCTAGGCAGTTGCTAACATTTTTCAGGTGGTTGCTAAGCTGTTGCTATTTGGTTGCTAGGCAGTTGCTATCATTTCTAAAGTGGTTGCTAAGTGGTTGCTAGGCAGTTGCTAACGTTTTCCTAGTGGTTGTTAAGGTGTTGCTAAGTGGTTGCTAGGCAGTTGCATTCGTTTCAAAAGTGGTTGCTAAGTGGTTGCTAGGCAGTTGCTAACATTTTCCAGGTGGTTGCTAAGCTGTTGCTAAGTGGTTGCTAGGCAGTTGCTTTCATTTCTAAAGTGGTTGCTAAGCTGTTGCTAGGCAGTTTCTAACGTTTTCCTGGTGGTTGCTAAGGTGTTGCTAACTGGTTGCTAGGCAGTTGCTATAATTTCTAAAGTGGTTGCTAAGTGGTTGCTAGGCAGTTGCTATCGTTTTTAACGTGGTTGCTAAGTGGTTGCTAAGTGGTTGCTAGGCAGTTGCTTTCATTTATAAAGTGGTTGCTAAGCTGTTGCTAGGCAGTTTCTAACATTTTCCTAGTGGTTGCTAAGGTGTTGCTAACTGGTTGCTAGGCAGTTGCTAACGTTTTCCAGGTGGTTGCTAAGGTGGTTGCTAAGCAGTTAATAGGTGGTTGCTAAACCCTGGCTGGGGTGCCGGGGTGTCCAAACTTTTGACTGATAGCTGCTCCATACAGCAGCTCCTCCATACACTCACAGTACTGGAGGAGCAGGGGAGAGAAGGGGTTCCGTGCGCAGAGCTGCTCGTGTGTGAGATGGAACTCTGGGCCCCCCATTCATTTCTATGGGAAAACTTCGTACGACAATTGTACGAAAACCGTACGTCTATTAATTTAAAGATCTAGATAAGATCTATAAGCTCACCGAATTTCGTCTTTGTATCTCAAAAATTGTGACCTACATAGACGTTCAAAGTTGTCCCCTATTCATTTCCTATGGAAAAAAACGCTCACGTTTACGAAGTTTTTACGAAAACCGTACGATATATCGCTTCAAAAAGCACAAGCAACCTGAACCGCTATAGGTCCTACGATACTGTAAAATTTCGTGGTTCTACGTCAAAAGCTGTAGGAGGAGTAGCATACAACAAAAAAAGCGCGGAATAATAAGAAGAAGAAGAAGATTACGAAGAACAATAAGTTGGCTTTTCCAAGCCAACTTAATTAAAACGTTTCTCACATAACTTTACCAGCTAGATGAATACTAACATTACAGAAATGTTCAAGTATCGTTCTCAGTTGACACAAGTGATGTTACCAGAACGCTACATAAAAAAAAAACATCTAGAAAACTTGACAGATTGAACTTTCTAAGAATGTTAACTGTAACATTCAGAAAACATTCTACTCTCCCAAGAATTGTAATCTGAGCCTCTGATTTAGGTTCTAACATAACAAAACCATATTACAACCAATTTTAACACATTTTATTCATTTTTATTTATATTTTTAACATTTGACAAATGTTCTTACACATTATTGTAATTTATTAAAATAATCTGTGTGTCCTGCAGCTCGCCAAGACGTACGGATCTGTGTTTAAAGTGTATTTTGGTCCGAAGAAGGTGGTGGTTTTAGCGGGATATAAAACAGTGAAGCAGGCGCTGGTTAATCACGCTGAAGAGTTCGGAGAACGAGAGATCGGCAAATTGTTCAAAAACCTCTCTGAAGAACACGGTAAGAGATTATTATATTAATAAATTAACTATTCATCAAAAAATAAAAAGGTTTTATTACTGATTTATTTTTTTATCATATAAAAACATCCAATCGACTACGAACACAAAATATACATTTTGTTTAATTTTATTTCTGTAGAAAATCATATAAAATTATGATAATACACAGTTTATTGATATTTGTCATGTGATTTTACAAGACAAAAATATTTTGTTTATATATTAAAACTATATAATTTCCTAATATATTTATTATATATTATTGAATATACATTATTTATGATAAATATACAGAATATACACCTGAATTTCACTGTATGTAATATGCAATGAAAATGAATAGAATCTGAATATGAATAAAACTAAAGTGGCGATACATTTTCCTTTCATAACTCTTTCATTAAACAAAATTTAGTTGACAGAATATACTGTAAATACTGTATTACATTTTTTTGTAATGCCTTAAATAACTACATTTTTCCCTCTCAAACCATATATATGAAGTTTCAACTATAAGATGCAACACTCCTGCATGTTAAATTAATAAAACCTCATTTATTTCATTCAAAGACTTTTTGTAAGTAGTGGTATTATATGTTTATATATATATATATATATATATATATATATATATATATATATATATATATATATAATGCTTTGTAAATATAATATTCAATGCTCATAAATATGTTATGAAGCATTTATGTAGGTACCCTTCAAATGTTAATAGTCTAAGAATGTTACCATTGAAAAAATAGAAACATTAAGATCTGCTGTAATGTGAATATATTACTGTCAGATCCAGTTTATAAATATAGCAATATGCAATATAATCAAGAGGAAGATGGATGATCACAAGCCATCAAACCACCAAACTGAACTGCTTGAATTTCTGCACCAGGAGTAAAGCAGCATAAAGTTATCCAAAAGCAGTGTGTAAGACTGGTGGAGGAGAACATGATGCCAAGATGCATGAAAAAAAAAAAAAACTGTGATTAAAAACCAACCAGGGTTATTCCACCAAATATTGATTTCTGAACTCTTAAAACTTGAACTATGAATATGAACATTTTAAGAGTTTTTAAGAGAGTAACCATAGTAAACATAGAAATAGTTTCTGTTCTGTAATTTAACACAAAAGTACTGTTATTCTGTGGATATATCACTGTCAGATCCAGTTTATTATACTATTATAAATTATATCTGTTTTTTCTCTTTATTTTTAACAGTGTAGAGACCATAAACGTGTCTTGGCAGTTGTTCACTCAGCTCTGATAAGTTTATCAGCTTGTTAAACTCTGATCTTTGCTTTATTCTTGTAGGTATTCTCTTCTCTAATGGAGAAAACTGGAGAGAGATGAGACGCTTTGCCCTCACCAACCTCCGAGATTTCGGCATGGGGAAGAGAGGGAGCGAGGAGAAAATCGTGGAGGAAATCCAGTATATTGTAGAAGAGTTTGGGAAATTTGAAGGTATGAAACGAGTCAAAAAGAATCAATATTAGCTTTACTAGCTTTATATGAATAATATGGACAATGCTGTCTCGATAAGAAAATACATTGCTAAAAATTAGTTCTTATGTGTGTTTGCAAGTAAAAACAGACGAAAATTTAATAAAAATACTCTAGAAATACAGTTTGCATCCCTTCCCCTTAAAGAACTATCAGATTTTGTGTTTTTGTATTAAGAAACTGTTTATTATACCACAGTTAGTTCTGAACCTGCACTGTGATTGGCCATGAGATATTCAAGGAGTACCAGTATTGCACGATAATGGCACTCTGGCCAAAGCTCTTCAAGTATTACATGCATATTTATATATACAGCTCTGGAAAAAATAAGAGACCCTTTAAAAATTATGATTTTGTTTCATTTTACCAAATTGAAAATCTGAACTGCTTGAATTTTTGCACCAGGAGTAAAGCAGCATAAAGTTATCCAAAAGCAGTGTGTAAGACTGGTGGAGGAGAACATGATGCCAAGATGCATGAAAACTGTGATTAAAACCAGGGTTATTCCACCAAATATTGATTTCTGAACTCTTAAAACTTTATGACCATGAACTTGTTTTCTTTGCATTATTTGAGGTCTGAAAGCTATATATACTAAAGTTATCCAGACTATGAAGGAACACATAAGGAATCATGTAGTAACTTAAAAGTGTTAAACAAACCATAATACTCTGTGCAGAAGTGTTTAGGTGCTCTTATCTGGGGAGCTGTTAACTTGTGGTTTCTGAGGCTGGTAACTCTGATTAACTTATCCTGTACAACAGAGGAAACTCTTGTTCTTTTTTACTTGAGCAGTCCTGATGAGTGCCAGTTTCATCCAACAATATTTTTGATGGTCTTTTTTGCGACTGCACTTGAGGATACTTTTACAGTTCTTGAAATCGAATTCAGATCGACTTACCTTCATTTCTTAAAGACTTTTTTGTACTTTTCTTTACTTTTGTTTGGTTAGTTGAGTAGTTGTTGCTTCTTGGATTAGAACATCACTCAAATATTCACTATTCACTGTATACCTGTAACTCTACCTCTTCACTACTTTACTTTAACTGATGCTCTCAAACCTTTACATTAAGAGACAAGAAATTCAAGTAATTAACTCTTGATGAGTTCAGCACAGCTGTTAACTGAACGCCTGAATTCCGGGTGACTCATCCTCATAAATATATATATATATATATATATATATATATATATATATATATATATATATATATATATATATACGTATATATATATATATATTAATAAGTAAATATTGTCTCTGTAGGTAAAGCGTTTGATACAACTCAGCCGGTGAACAACGCCGTCTCCAACATCATCTCCTCCATCGTTTACGGAAGCAGATTTGAGTACAGTGATCCTCAGTTCAAAGAGATGGTTAACAGAGCCAATGAGAACGTCAGGATTGGTGGATCTGCTCCAATCAGGGTAAGTGTTCATTGCATAGATTATTCTGGATGAAATGCCGTAAATACGGGGCCTAATCAGAACTCAGACCAGTGACTCCACAAACAGAATAGTATTTAATAGTAAGTATAGAATAGTATTTAAGAGTATTGTATTTAAGTTCTATGTAAGACTGTTCTTCTGTCCAATAAAACATCTGTAGATACAGCTCTGTAATTTTATGTTGCTTTCACACCTTTCTTGTAAAAAGTCTGGAATTTCAGACTTTTCATCTTGGTCTAATCTGGATCAACTAGTCTAAATCCAGATTAACTGAATCATTATTTGGTTAATTTGCTGTTCGTTTGATGGTTCAGACTTTATTAAGACCAATTACAGTGCTGATGATTCTGTATCTACTGTAACTGTAGATCAACCAAAGTCTTTATACGCAAGTCAGTTCTCTCACTTCCCTCTGTTTGAATGAAGAGAGGCCAAAATACTGGAAACCAAAGGTCAGATTCGTTTCAGATCACTTCAGAAGCATATTTTACATCCCTGATTAAATCTGATCAAACCTCGGGAACAGTTTGTAGCATTTGGTATGAAAAACAATACATTTTAGGCTTATTATGGCTGCTGCACCTGCGCAGATCTCCATATCAAGGGAGGCCTGTCCATTTTGAATCCTCATTTATAAACAGATATAAAAAGGAATTCAAATAGAATCTGGTGATGATAATGTGGTGTATTAAAATGGTAAAACACTGTATTCCATATGCTGTCTGTACAAGAAAAATACTGGGTCATTCGGTTCGTTGGAGTACTGGGTTTGTTGGAGTGAGGGTCCTGGGGTAGATGTTGGAATGTGGGCCAAGGGCCAAAAACACCCCTCATCCGTTTGTACTTTAAACTTCTGGACTTATGCCTGGAACATATATGTCCTTTTATGGTAAAGAGATATGTGATATGCTGTGGTCTAATGTATAAAACCCTGGCTTAGGACAAAGAAAGGGAGAGAGATTTTTGGACACCTCGAATCGGGAACTTTCTCTCTCCACTGTAACTTCTGGAAAACCTGTTATAATAAAACTTAACCTGATTGATAAAAATAGAAGACAGTGTGTTAAGTCTCATTTCTTCAAGAACCATCCTTCAAGAGGATACACCACAATAACAGGATGTAGCAGAACAAACTCATGAACACCAACATCATGCATTTATCTCTTTTTTTTTCCAGCTCTACAACGTGTTTCCGTGGATCGGCCCGTTCCTGAAGAGCAAGCGAAAGCTGGAGAGAAACACTGAGAAAAACAGGAAGGAGATTAACGGGATCATCAGCTCCCTGCAGGAAACGCTTCATCCAGACGACCGCAGAGGATTCATAGACTCGTTTCTCGTCCGCAAACAGAGTGATGAGGTACCTAACACACTTCATACCGACACAGAGCCGACCTAGAAACACTTTTGAAGCTGATATAGGAATTATAATAGAGCTAAAAAGGACCCATCACATCCATATACTGTATCTGGCCTGATTTTGCACTGAAAAATTGATGAGTAAAATTTACTTAAAATTTACTTAAATAAATTTAATTTCAGATAAATTTAAGTAACTTTAACTCGGTTTCAAGACTTAAATAGAGTTACACAGAGTAAATAAGTGAACTGAACTTCAGTCAATCCTTTCTTTTAGTAAACTTTACTTCATTTATTTTTACTGAATCAATCCTTTCTTTTAGTAAACTTTACTTCATTTATTTTTACTGAATCAATCCTTTCTTTTAGTAAACTTTACTTCATTTATTTTTACTGAATCAATCCTTTCTTTTAGTAAACTTTACTTATTTCTGCAAACAATATTACCTAATTACAGTTACTTAATTTATACAGTATTACTTAAATAATTTATGATACATAATATATAATAATTCCTGAAATTTAAATAGTATTTTTAGTTAAAACACACATATTACTCAACACATGGATGGCATGTAATAGATACTTTTTAGTTTACTTCATAATAACACTGATTTAACAAGGCCTTTTGTGAAGTTTTCAAGGTTCCTACACTATTATTTATTAAAAGTCCAACCTTAGAAGTGCCATCACAAGTTTACCTGTCTTCTGTTCACGCATTTTACTCATCTGGACTCATCTTTTTTAAATTGGATAAATCATAATTCAGCTTTTTCTGATTGATACGAGACAGTAAGACTCTTTAACTTCACATAGGGAAGAGATGGGGAGGGGCTTTTATTAATCTGTGGGGTTCTAATCAGTGTATAGAGTGGTCCTGCTCTGTACTGCCTCTATTATTGTTCTTTATTATTTCTATATTTTAAATAATACCTTATGTTTTATAAGAGCAGTGAATTCTCAACATTTTCTTTGTAATTATCTTTATCTCAGAAATCAGGACAGAAGAACTCTCGATTCAACGACAAGAACCTTTTAAGTACAGTCTTAAATCTCTTTGTCGCCGGAACCGACACCACCGGCACCACCCTGCGCTGGGGTCTGCTGCTCATGGCAAAGAACCCTCATATACAGGGTAAGAACTCAGCACTGCCAGAGCTAGAGATATCCACATCTCCTGAATTGACTCCATGTCTTTATAGAGCCTGTGCACATTTACACCTTCATTAATGAATCTATGATCTGTATTTCTGTATACAGATCGAGTTCATGAGGAGATCGATCGGGTGATTGGAGGACGGCAGGTCGTGGTGGAGGACAGGAAGAACCTGCCGTACACAGACGCCGTGATCCATGAAATCCAGAGATGTGCCAACATAGTACCCATGAGTCTCCCTCACGTCACCAGCTGTGATGTTCACTTTAACGGATTCTTCATCAAGAAGGTAAAGCAGATTCTCATCTCAATTATATTAAATTATACCACAGTTAGTTGCTACCCTGCAATGTGATTGGCTGAGAGGTGTTCTATGAGTGCCGTTATCAGCCGGTAATGCACTGTAACCGAAGCTCTCCATGTATTACTCCGCTACTTACAGCTCAATAATTTAGCTACTTTACATGGATATCAGTCCAAATAGTAATGAAAATTCTAAATTAGTTTGAACTGAAATAAATTAAGTCTGTTTACATGAAATTTGGTGTTTTCGATAGATAGATAGATAGATAGACAGATAGATAGACAGATAGATAGATAGATAGATAGATCTCCTCAGTCTGTAGCAGTGTCCTGTCCACTATGAGAAGTCTGATGGTTATAGGGACAAAGGATCTCCTCAGGCTGTAGTAGTGTCCTGTCCACAATAAGAAGTCTGATTTGTTCTAAAGACAAACAATCTCCTTAGTCTATAGTAGTGCCCTGTCCACAATAAGAAATCTGATAGTTCTAGGGACAAAGGATCTCCTCAATCTGTAGTAGAGTCCTGTCTACAACAAAAAATGTGATGGTTCTAAAGACAAATTATCTCCTTAGCCTGTAGCAGTGTCCTGTACACAATAATGATTAAATTATACCACAGTTAGTTCGGACCCTGCAATGTGATTGGCTGAGAGGCGTTCTATGAGTGCCGTTATCAGCCGGTAATGCACTGTAACCAAAGCTCTCCATGTATTACTCCGCTACTCACAGGTAACCTAGCAACGATTCAAACGCTTACAAGCCAAACAGCACAGCTACAAACAGAGCAGCAATAGAACTATTTTAACTGGCAGAGTTTTTGTAACCAAAGAGATCATATTTTCTCCTCCTCTTTAACTCAATTTTTTCTTAATAAACAGCGATAATGGAACTGTGGTATAATCACAAGCAATATTACACGTTATAGCACGAACCTCGAGTGTATTACTACTTATATAAAGAGTGTAAGCTGAAAAAGTGAATTAATGTGTTTTTTTTATGTTTTTCTTTAGGGTACAACAGTGTATCCTCTCTTGACGTCTGTACTGAGGGATGAGAGCGAGTGGGAGAGCCCCCAAACCTTCAACCCAGATCACTTTCTGGATAAACAGGGACGATTTGCTAAAAAAGACGCTTTTATGCCCTTTTCTGCAGGTAAATAATTTAGCTACTTTACATGGATATCAGTCCAAACAGTAATGAAATCTCTAAATTAGTTTGAACTGAAATAAATTAAGTCTGTTTATGTGAAGAATCTCCTCAGTCTATAGAAGTCTATAGAAGTGTCCTGTCCTCAATAAGAATTCTGATGGATCTAAAGACAAATAATCTCCTTAGTCTGTAGCAGTGTCCTGTACACAATAAGAGGTCTGATGGTTCTAGAGACAAAGAATTTCCACAGTCTATAGAAGTGTCCTGTCTTCAATAAGAAATCTGATGTTTCTAGGGACAAAGGATCTACTCAATCTGTAGCAGTGTCCTGTTCACAATAAGAAGTCTGATGGTTCTAGTGACAAAGGATCTCCTCAGTCTGTAGTAGAGTCCAGTCTACAACAAGAAGTCTGATGGTTCTAGAGACAAAGAATCTCCTCAGTCTGTAGCAGTGTCCTCTCCCCAGTAATAAGTCTGATGGATCTAGAGACAAAGGATCTCCTCAGTCTGTAGCAGTGTCCTGTCCCCTGTAATAAGTCTGATGGTTCTAGAGACAAAGCATCTTCTCAGTCTGTAGCAGTGTCCTGTCTTCAATAAGAAATCTGATATTTCTAGGGACAAAGGATCTTCTCAATCTGTAACAGTGTCCTGTCCCCAGTAATAAGTCTGATGGTTCTAGAGACAAAGGATCTCCTCAGTCTGTAGTAGTGTCCTGTCCTCAGTAATAAGTCTGATGGATCTAGAGACAAAGGATCTCCTCAGTCTGTAGTAGTGTCCTGTTCACAAAATTTAATATGTGATTAATATGAATCTAAAATTGTGGTATGTATCATTTTTTCTGCAGGGCGCAGGGTGTGTCTGGGGGAGAGTCTGGCGAGGATGGAGCTCTTCCTCTTCTTCACCTCCCTCCTCCAACACTTCCGCTTCACTCCTCCACCAGGTGTCTCCAAGGATCAGCTGGACCTCACGCCAGTGAGCGGCATCACTCTGAACCCTTCACCTCACAAACTGTGTGCAGTAAAACGATCCTAATTCTGCTGATTTTGGGGAAATCAGCATTTTGTTTTATTTTCTCCCTTTATTCACTAGAACTCCCTTATATCAGTTGGCAGCATTATTAAGCACTCAGAAGAAAAGCAGCATGGCCTAATGTACTCTCTCTCAGAGTCTGGCTGCTGATGGAGAAGCAGCATGACCTACTGCACTCTCGCTCTCTCTCGGACTCCAGCTGCTGATGGAGAAACAGCATGACCTACTGTACTCTCTCTCTCAGACTCTGGCTGCTGATGGATAAGCAGCATGACCTACTGCACCCTCGCTCTCTCTCGGACTCCTGCTGCTGATGGAGAAACAGCATGACCTACTGTACTCTCTCTCTCTCTCTCTCTCTCAGACTCTGGCTGCTGATGGATAAGCAGCATGACCTACTGCACTCTCGCTCTCTCTAAAAATGTGATTGAAACATCCTATTTTTTGTACTTGAAACCAATTGTGCACCCCCTTATCCCCTTACCTTTATCACTAAATTCAATAACACCTGTTTAATATAATACCCTGTAATGCACTGAAAGACTGAAGAAAGAAGGGAAAGTGTGAATATGTGTTTATAATCAGATGAGCTGATATGGGTCAGTGTTTGTAATGTTGTTCTTGTTAATAGAAGACTATGTGTTTTGTAGTTGGTACAGGTGTTTTGAGAGCATTGTCTCACCTGTGTGGGAACAGGACTTGGTAACACTTTATAATACTGTTCCATAGTAAATAGGTAACTAATTAATAGTGCTGCATTAACACCTAAATATTTTCTATTAACTACCAGGGAGTACTGAATAATTATTCAGTAGATAGTACTGAACTAATGATTATAGTAGTTCACTATTAACTCCACAATAATTACTGAGACTTACATATCTCCCAGAGAACTACTTACTAATAATGTCTCCTTTATAATAACTATTCATTAATTACTGCTCAAATCAACATTAACTACTGAAAACCCTTACATCCCACCTGGGGAACTATAGATCTAAATCAGTCTACACAAACAATTATTCTATCAGTGGTGATATTAAAGGCATATTTGAGTGACACCATTTGTAGTAGTAGTAACCTTAATTACCTTATTATCATAATTATCTTCCAAATATTAGCAACATATAGTAAAATACTACAGTGTGTCGTAATCTGCTTAAACCCCATTTTTGAAAGAAAAAAAAAAACTTTATAACGTAATATTATTACATAGTAGACATTATTTATGTTCTCCAGAAGGCATCTAAGACTGACTGTACTCAATTTTGTTTTAATGGTCACTGCTTTAATTTTCAGCACCAACCTTATAAACGTTCATCTTTAGACTTGCAGTCTCACAGACTTTTAGTGCCCATTATTAGGGTAATTACGGTAATTCCACAGCGCCGGACCGCTGGCCTCTATCTGTGTGCTTATCTGCTGCTGCAGGTTATTCTATCAGTGGTGATATTAAAGTCGGTGACACCACTTATCATATATTAACCTTACTTACCTTAGTATGCTCAATATCTTCCAAACACACTGAAATGTGCAGTAGTCTGCTTAACCCCCCTTTTTGTAATGTTCTGTCAGTGTGTTACAGGTGTTTATTCTAAACCTGTGCTCTTCTTCAGTCCTCCTGGAGATGTGCTCAGTAGAAGTGATGGCTCACACACAGCTTTACTCTAGGCTGTGTCCTAGATCCTTATTCTGGGGGAAATCATGTTTAAATGAATAAATATTTGTGTTAGATAACGAACTAGGCATCCCTGTGTTCTTCATAGATAATTAATAAGGGGTCCCTGTCTTCTTTTTTCGGGAGTTAACAGCAGCACATGGTAACTAATTACTAATTTCTGAGGAGTTACTGTGTTCTTCTTTAGGAGTTACTGTAGATCATGTCACAGTATTATAAAGTGAAATATACATTAATAATAATAATAATAATAATAACAACACACATTTAACCTAGCTAACTAACACACACACACATTTAATCTAGTTAACTAACACACACATTTAAACTAGCTAACACAATTAACCTAGCTAACACACACACATTTCCCCTAGCTAACTTAGCTTGCTAACTAACACACATATAAAAGTTAACTTAGCTAGCAAACGAACACACATAACCTAGCTAACTAACACACATTTAAACTAGCTAACTAACACACACATAACCTAGTTAACGTAGCCAGTTAACGAACACACACATAACCTAGCTAACTAACACACATTTAAACTAGCTAACTAACACACACATAACCTAGCTAACTTAGCTGGCTAACGCTAACTACACACACAACTTAGCTAACTTAGCTAGCTAACACACATCCTAAAGCTGGTTAACAACCCACAAAGAGTCCTCCTCTGATCCGGGGGTAAAATCAGCTGGAAAAGATCTCAATATCTTAATTACTAGTTTATTTTTAATCAAATACAGAAATATGAAAGCAGCAGAGTCTCTCTTAATCCTCCTCCAGCAGCAGCAGCACCAGCACAGCAGAGAATTTACACGAAGGACCAGGAGAGCTGCGTCCGCTGTGAAATTACCGTAATTACCCTAATAGTGCGCAGTAAAATAAATCTCTGTGAGACTGCAAAGGCTGAAGATGCACTTTTATAAGGCTGATACCTAGTATTAAAGCAATGATTGTTACATTATTACAGTCTTACAGTCATTCTTAGAGTCTTAGATGCCTTCTGGAGAACTTTCATCAATGTCTTCTATGCAATAATATTACGTTATAATGTTGTTTTTTTTCTTCCAAAAATTGATGGTTAAGCAGAGTAATACACACTGTAGTATTTTACTATATGTTGCTAATATTTGAAAGGAACTGAGGATAATAAGGTAATTAAGGTTACCACTACTACAAATGGTGTCACTTGCTTAATTCAAATATGCCTTCAATTAATATGCATTTAACTCAAATATGCCTGATTTAGATTCCCCCCTATATATATATATCATGACTGTTAACCTGTTCCTTACACTGTGTCAAAAAAATTTAATGAACGGACCAAAATAAATACTTAAAAATTTTAAAATGTCTTTCATTAAAAGTTTAGAAGTTTTTTAGAAGTCTCTCTCCTGTAAAGTTGCTGTTTTGGAGATACTTGTTTTTCACTGGACAGCGACAACACGTTTTAATTAAAAATAAATAAAGTAATTCAGAATAAAAGGATAAGTGTAGCCTGGAATTCCTGTTGTGAATTTCAGGCTAAAATGTGAAGCAATAAAATAAAAAGATAAATAATTCAAATAATAAAATATATAAAATAAAAAATAAATAAAATAATAAAATAAATGAAATAATGAAATAAAAAGGTAAAAGGCCAAGAGTACAACAAGAAAAACAATAAATTGAAATTAATAAAAGAAAAAAGGTAAAAGAAAAACTCAGCTAAAACAGTTACAGTCTGTCTGAAGGTGGTTCGAAACTAAAAGTCCACTAAATCATTTGCTGCTCTGTAGCTAAAAGCATATTTTTTCCAGTTCACTAAAAACTCTAGGATCCTGACCTGGTGATCCAGTCAGTAGTGCATTGAAATAAATTAAAATACTGACTTTTTTGTTCTTTAATGATTGTTTTAGTGCATTTAAATACACTTTGTCATGAGACTTTTATTATGAAGCCCACAATGGCTGATGATGCTAACTGGTTTCTGAGATAAATGAATGGCTGATGTTTAATAACAGATGAATGGCACATGGGAGGAGTTAATAGCCAGATGCTCTGGGGATAAAGGATCTCCTCAGTCTGTAAGAGTGTCTTATCAACAGTTGGAGGAATTAAAAGGTCCTGACACCTGACCTGATGCCCCAAGCAAATGGTAGATTGGTAAAACATCTGCAGGAGCTTTCTACTGTTCTGCTGTTGCCTACTATAGAAGTTTAATCATTTCCTTATTTTTCGATATGATATATTTTGTGTGAAATATATGATATATTTTGTGTGTACAAATATACAAATCTTGGTATGGGAAAATGTGTGTACTGCATGAACGGAGTAAAACCAGTCAAACTGCTTTTCTTAAAACCACTTACATAAACCCTGTATGTAAGCTCTCTCTTACAATAATGATACTATCATTATTTATCATAATTATAATCAGTTTCATAAGCCCCAAATTTGAACCTTGTGGGATCACACAGCATATATATTTCTTTGATTTTACTAAATTAAAAAGCTCTGGAATATAATCAAGAGGAAGATGGATGATCACAAGCCATCAAACCACCAAACTGAACTGCTTGAATTTTTGCACCAGGAGTAAAGCAGCATAAAGTTATCCAAAAGCAGTGTGTAAGACTGGTGGAGGAGAACATGATGCCAAGATGCATGAAAAAAACTGTGATTAAAAACCAGGGTTATTCCACCAAATATTCCATAAAATAATTTCTGAACTGTATAAATATGAACTTCATAAAGTTTTCTTTGCATTATTTGAGATCTGAAAATCTGCATCTTCTTTTTTTTGTTATTTCAGCCATTTCTCATTTTCTGTAAATAAATGCTCTAAATGACAATATTTTTATTTGTAATTTGGGAGAAATGTTGTCTGTAGTTTATAGAATAAAACAACAATGTTCATTTTACTCAAACATAAACCTATAAATAACAAAATCAGAGAAACTGATTCAGAAACTGAAATAGTCTGTGCTGCTGATTTAACAAAAAACGGGGAAACTCAACCCAAAACCCAACAACAATCTTTAAATGTGGATAAAACTAGAGATGGAATGTTGACTTTGGGTGAACACCAGGTAACCACCACCTGCCGAACATCAACAGTTCCTCTGTGTTCTTTCTGCCTTTGTATTTCTTAAAATATATGCCCACTTACTCACCACTCAAATAAATCAATTCTCAAACTTAAACAACATCTGCATTTATTGAGAGACAAAAGTCACAGTTCTCAACATTGGTTACGTAACATGAACAGAGCAGTAATAATTAACCAAGCAAATTGCTCAGCTGGTTATACACAAATAACTTTTATTATACTCAGTTTATCATTTATCAACACACAGTATTTATCCACACACTGAGTGTCCATGCTAGCATTTAGCTATTTAGCTCGCTAACAACCTTCCAGCTCACTGGAAACTCAAATATAAGCCAAAAGTAACCGAAGGCTAACTGTTTATTTAAACAGTTATTTAACCAGCTATTCTCTTATTTTCCTGACAAAATCCCCACATTATCTGTGGTCTTTTATTTATTTTTCTACCCTTTTTTTACTGAACATAAGAGCACTTGTCTAACAAAAATACTCCAGTTCATCTTCAGTCCAACTCAATCTGCTCTCTGTAATTTCAGAATAAAAGAATAAATAAGTGGACAGGCTAGAATGTAAAGAAATAAAATAGAGATAAATAATTAGAATAACAAAATATATAAAATACAAAATAAATGAAAGGATAAAATGTATGAAATAAAAAGGTAAAAGGCCAATAGTAAAACAAGGAGAACAATAAATAAAAGGACAAAATAAATAAAAAAAGGCTAAAAGTAAGACGGGGAATAAAATAAATAAAAGGATGAAATGGATAAAATAAAAAAAATAAAATAAATATTCACTTTTATTATACTCAGTTTATCATTTATTAACACACAGTATTCATCCACACACTGAGTCTCCATGCTAGCATTTAGCTATTTAGCTCGCTAACAACCTTCCAGCTCACTGGAAACGAGTCAAAAGTAACCGAAGGCTAACGAGTCAAAAGTAACCGAAGGCTAAGTGGTTATTTAACTGCTATCAATGTATTTCTACAATTACACTATTCTAAAGTTTATTTTTCTTTCCTCTCAGCAAAGACAGAAAAAATTAAATACATCATTTAACTGTGGAAGAAAGGCTGTGTTCCCTTTTTCCTTAAAAAATCCCCACACTAGCTGTGGGCTTTTCTTTTTACTAAACATTTGAGCACTCGTCTAACAAGAAAACTCCAGTTAAAAACATGTAAAAGAACAACAAAGAATTGAAAATAAAAATAAAATAAGAATAGAGCATGAATAAAATATAATGCAAAAGTGCCGTTAAAGAATAAAACTGCAGTGTTTATACCACACTTAGTTTCAATCCTTCAATGTGATTGGCTGAGAGTTTTTTTTTTTTTTTTTGAGTGCATTACCATTATCAGCTGGTAATGCACTGTAAATGAAGCTCTCCATGTATTACTCTGCTACATAATCAAATCAAATCAAATCAAATCAAATTTATTTGTATAGCGCTTTTTACAACTGGTGTTGGCACAAAGCAGCTTTACAGAAACATGATTACAGGACAAAGAATCAGGCAAAACATTAAACATAGAAAATACAGAATACAGAACCCCCAGTGAGCGTGGAGGCAAGGAAAAACTCCCTCAGAGCTGCAGGAGGAGGAAGAAACCTTGGGAGGACCAAGACTCACATTTGAGGGGGGACCATCCTACCACTGGTCAAACGGCTTCTAATAACTTTGCCCAGTGGGAGCATATATAATGTAAATAATAATGGTCCTAATATAGAGCCTTGTGGAATTCCAAATCTTACCTTGGTATAACTGGAAGACATATCATTTATCCTCACAAACTGATAGCGATCGGTTAAGTATGATTTAAACCATGATAATGCAGTTCCAGTTACACCAACCATGTTTTCTAGTCTTTCTAAAAGAATAGTATGATCTATTGTATCAAAGGCTGCGCTCAGATCGAGAAGTACCAGTAGGGAAGCACAGCCTTGGTCGGCAGCTGTAAGTAGATTGTTTGTTATTTTAACTAAAGCTGTCTCAGTGCTCAGTGCCGTACTAACTGCTTTAAGTTACGAGTTTGATCATTGTACCACGGTGCGAGCTTTTTCTGTCTCTCTATTTTATGTTTAAGGGGTGCTACAACATCTAAGGTAGAGCGAAAGGTATTTTCTAAACTTTCGGTTAGTTTGTCTAGTTCTACTGGGTCTACAGGAGAATATATTACAGTTGATAAGTCTGGAAGCTTATCTGTAAATTGTTGGGCTGTAAAAGGCGTAATTGAACGTTTTACAGAGTAGCTAGGGGATGTACGTATATTATGACTGAGATGTAATTTAAATGAAATAAGGTAATGATCTGAAATTGCGGAGGTTTGAGAACGAATATTCGGGTTATCTATGCTCACACCCAGGGTCAAAACTAAATCCAGAGTATGATTACAGTAATGAGTAGGTCCTGTTATATTTTGAATAATACCAACTGAGTCTAAAATTGATGTGAATGCCTTTTTTAATGGATCATCCAATTTTTCGAAATGAATGTTGAAGTCTCCAACTATAATCACTTTATCATTACTTACTGCTAAGTCTGTGACAAAATCACTAAATTCTTTTAAAAATTCTAAATAGGTCCCTGGTGGTCTGTAGATGTTAATGAAGGAAAATGCATTCTTTTTTGTAACTGGATTAATTATACTGGTGTAAAGAAGCTCAAAAGAAGTAAAATTATCATAGTGTTTCTGATTGCTAACTAAGGTACTTTGGAAAAATATGCAGACCCCACCTCCTCTACCGGACAATCTCGGATTGTGTATATAATTATAGCCTGCAGGGGCGGCTTCATTTAATGCTACATATTCATTTGGCCTAATCCAGGTTTCTGTCAGACACAGAACATCGAATTTCTGATCAGTTATCATTTCATTCACTAGAACTGCTTTTGAATTTAGAGATCTAATATTAAGTAAACCAATCTTTAGGTTTGAAATGTTAGTACTACAGTCTGGATATAATTGTTTAATATAAGTTAAGTTATTTAGATTTACTGTTTTAGTTTTTTGATGTTTTTGTTTGACTCGGGGGACAGACACAGTCTGAATACATTGGTATCTAGGTAACGTCTCTTTGCAGCTCGCAGACGGTCGGTTAAGCCTCTCTGTCTGCGGCCTGGTCCCGGCTCTGGATTGTCAGCAGCTTCTAATACTACTCTGCCGACTAGCTAAAAGACTATGAGCTATGCTGCATGAAAGTAAGGCAGCACCCTCCCGCGTGGGGTGGACACCATCCCTACCTAAAAGACCAGGCTTGCCCTCAAACTGTAGCCAGTTATCTATAAAGCCCACATGATTTTCTGCACACCACTTGGACATCCAGTGGTTCAGCGAAGAAAGCCTGCTGTAAGCTTCATCACCACGCCTCATTGGGATGGGGCCAGAGCAGATTACCTCCTCGGACAGCGTCTGGGCCTGTTTAATCACCCCTTTAACATTAGCCTTAGTTACTTCAGACTGCCGCAGACGAATATCATTGGCCCCTACATGAATTACTACCCTCGAATATCTCCTATTCCCTATCAACCTAAGGTTGCCACTAATGTCCGGTGCTCTGGCTCCCGGTAAACAAGTAACTGTTGCCGCTGGTGCCCCTAAAGTAGCTAATTTCACGTGTCGGACGATAGAGTCTCCTATCACCAGAGTACCTTTAACAGGCTCCTCAGTTGGTGCTTCACTGAGCGGGGCAAACCTGTTTGACACGTGAACTGGGGGAGCGGTAATCTTTTTTTTCATGCATCTTGGCATCATGTTCTCCTCCACCAGTCTTACACACTGCTTTTGGATAACTTTATGCTGCTTTACTCCTGGTGCAAAAAATCTTCAAGCAGTTCAGCTTCATTGGTTTGATGGTTTGAGATCATCCATCTTCCTCTTGATTATATTTTAGAGGTTTTCAATTTGGTAAAATCAAAGAAACTCATCATTTTTAAGTGCTCGCTTAGATATAGATAGATAAAGCGTAGATTATGTGTTCTCTAAAGTGTTCTGTCCAAAGTACAAAGTAGGTTTTGTGATGCAATAACAAATAGTACATAAAACACAGGAACAACTAGTAACTAAACAAACCCCTGAGCCTAAAAGTGTCCTTCAGTAACCTCAGTCCCTATAGTTCCTGCACAGTAGCAGCAGAAGCCACTCCTCTAAACCCTGGGGAAGAGTATTTATGATTGTGTGTGAGAGTGAGGGTGAGACAGATCTGAAGCTGAACTCATACCTCCCTCTCTTCACTGGATAATATTAGTGTTTTTATGGTACTGGGTCTCAGGCGATGGGTGTGATGGAGGATCTTTTTCTGGTACAGTCGAGCAGCACGGTGGTTTTACTGGGAGTGCTGCTGCTTCTCCTCCTTTACCTCCTTTCTTCTGGATCCGAGTCTCCAAAAGAGGGACAGGAGCCTCCAGGGCCGAGACCGCTGCCCATCCTGGGAAATCTGCTGCAGCTCAACCTCAAGACTCTTCATCTGAGCCTGTGTGACGTAAGAGTTGCTGATGAGACTTCCAAGAAGTTCATAGAAATAATTTTATTTTTGCACAATAAGTAAAAAACAGCGTAACATATAGTGCAGTTAGAGGCAAAAAAACTAATATGAGCTTTTATAAAGTATCAACCTTAGTAATATAAAAATATGTACATAAATATACATAAAATAGTTACAGTACATCATCAAATAATCTTTTACACAGGATTTATAACGTTTCATAGATTTTTTTGCCAAATTATTAAAATCATTCCACAGTTTTTTCCCCTTATAGCTTATTGAAAACTGACTAAACTAAAAGAGAGATTTCTTTTTAAAGATTTAAAGACTAAAGAGTTGAATATTGATGATTCTCTGCATTTGTAATAAAGTATATTATAAATTAAACCTGGATTAATTGGATAAAAAGTAGTGACCTGAGCCTTTTTATATTAGGGAGCAAGGGAAGCACTTTTTTATTATATAAAATGAGTACAAAAAGTCCTGGGAATCATAAAAAAAAAAATCTGAAATTTAGGAATTCAGCTGTTCCTGAAGGAGAATTTTTGGCCATCTGTTCCTTAGTGACCTCAAGCTCAGGTGTACTCAGGTTCTGCAGCAGGACAATGACCCAAAGCACACAAATAAGTCTATCTCTGAATGGCTCAAAAACAGCATGAAGGTTTTGGAGTGATCTAGTTAAAGTCTGATTGAGATGCTGTGGATGATCTTAAGTGTTTATGCTGGAAAGTGTCTGAATTAAAACAATTCTATAAAGAAGACTGAAACTAAATTCCTCCACAGAGATGTGATTGATTTGAAGTGTTGCTGCCAAGAGTGACACAACCAAGTTATTAGGTTTAGAGGACAAAAACACTTTTTCACACAGGGCTAGATTGGCTTGGATAGTTTTTTTCCTTTAATACATACATTGATCATTTAAAAAGTGATTTTTATATCTACTCAGGTCATTTTTGTCTGATATTAAAGTTTGTTTGACAATCAGAAAAATGTAAGTATGACAAAAAGGAAAAATGAAAAAAATTGTAGAGGATCAAGTCTCTACAGCCTTTTAATAAATTTTCACCAGTCTCTTTATTCTTATTATTGAATCATTAACACTGATCTTAACTGAGGAGAGTGACTGAATAATAGCTCTCACTGTGGTTCTCTGGAGTCCCAAAGCTTTAGAAATAACTTCATAACCTTTTCCAGACTGATAGATGACCAATGACTTTGTTTTTTCTCATCTGTTGTTGAGTTTCTTCAGATCAAGGTATAATACTAATAATGTGCTGCTTTTTGAGATATTCTATCTGCTTCATGTCGTCAGACAGGTTCTAGTATTTAAGTGATTTCTTGATTCTACAGGTCTGGCAGTAATCAGACCTGTCAGTAGTGAAATTCAACTCAGCTTTACAAAAAGTGTGATTAATCTCAGTTAATTTATGGGGCGGAAAACACTTTTTTGGATAGTTTTTTTCTCTTATTTAATAAAATCATCATTTAAAAAGTGCTTTTTATATTTACTAAGGTTTTATTTGTTTGTCTAATATAAAAATTAGTTTGATAATCTGAAAACAAAAGAAATCTTACTGGGGAAAATCCAGTTTCACACAGGGGTAGATTGGTTGCCAGATTATAATCCTCCTCATTTTTCTCATATTTCATATTTTTAAAGCTCTCAAAGAAATATGGCCCAGTCTTCAAGATACATCTTGGACCCAAAAAAATCATAGTCCTGGCCGGATACAAGACGGTAAAGCAGGCGCTGGTGAACTGCGCTGAAGAGTTCGGAGAGAGGGACATCTTACCTGTATTCCACGATATTATGAAGAAGCTTGGTAAGCATTAAACACACAGGGGTTGGACAATGAAACTGAAACACCTGGTTTTAGAGCACAATAATTGCTTGTGGTGACGGACAGTTCTGGTGGAAACAGGAGAGTTGAGGTGCACATTGAATTCTGCGTGATTTGATCAGCCGTGGTTTTATGTTTTTTGGATACAATCCGGGTTAGCACCCGAACATCCCTTTCAGACAGCTTCCTCTTACAGCGTCCACAGTTAATCCTGTTGGATGTGGTTGGTTCTTCTTGGTGGTATCTCGCTGACATTACCCTGGATACCGTGGCTCTTGATGCATCACAAAGACTTGCTGTCTTGGTCACAGATGCTCCAGCAAGACGTGCACCAACAATTTGTCCTCTTTTGAACTCTGGAATGTCACCCATAATGTTGTGTGCATTGCAATATTTAGAGCAGAACTGTGCTCTTACCCTGCTAATTGAACCTTCACACTCTGCTCTTACTGGTGCAATAATGTGCAATTAATGAAGATTGAACACCAGGCTGCTCCAATTTAGCCATGAAACCTAAAATCCCACACTAAAATGATGACAGGTGTTTCAGTTTCATTGTTTAACCCCTGTACATTACAATGGATATCAATGGCATTAGAGACCTGTTGTCTATCAATATAAACCTCCAACCAGCTAATATACAAGTTTTCTGTTAATATTTTAGTTAATTGCATTTATTTTTATACAAAATTAATAATATAATTGTGCATCCTTGATGTATAAATGTGTACAAGTTTATTACTAATATTATTAATACTATGATATCTACAGGAATCCTGTGGGCGAATGGAGAGAACTGGAAGGTGATGAGGCGTTTCACCCTCACCGCTCTGAGAGATCTGGGGATGGGTAAAAGAGGGGTGGAGGAGAAAATTATAGAAGAGATTCAGCACCTGAAAGCAGTGTTTAAAAGTTTTGATGGTGAGTAACATAACCAGAGTTGGAAAAAGTACTGAAAAATTGTAATTGAGTAAAAGTACCTTTATTTTGCAAAAATTCTACTCAAGTAAAAGTAAAAGTACCCATATAAAAATCTATTTGAGTAAAAGTAAAAAAGTACTCATTTTAAAATATACTTTAATTAAAAGTTACATAGTTACTTTTATTTATTTGGTGGAAAAAAAAGAACAAATCATAAATTCCATATAATATTTTTTTTACATTCAAGCAGAATGTTTATTGTTCTAAATTGTTGAAAACTTCATTAAAAATATCAAAAATATCATAAAAAACATGAAAACATACAAAAAACTGTTGGTCGGCGCATGCGCATTGCCGTAAAGAAGCACATATCGATGGGTAGCATAACTTGACACAACACTGGTTCCCCGGAGCTGCGCACACAGACCCCAGCTGATTCACACAGCGTCTCTCCCGCTAACCATAATTAAAACCTGGGGAAAATTCAGCTGCGCTGCCATGGAGAACAAAACTATTTTTTTTTTATTCAGACAATTATTTTTTTTTTCGCCAGCATTTCATTTGTTACTTAGTAACTGGGAGTTTTCCAATCTAGTCAAGCAAATTACTTGTGTCAAAATGAACTTGAGTAAAAGTAAAATTACATATTTTAAAAACTACTTTAAAAATGACAAATTACTCATAAAATCTATTGAATCACAGTAATGTGAGTAAATGTAATTTTGTTACTTTTTTACCTTAGACTTACAGAGTTGGTCAAAATCTGAAAGGCAGCGATAGATAGCTAGAAGTCTATAAACAAAATAATGGTCAGCAACAAATAAACAAACAATACAGGGCTTGGCAAGAGAGAGGTTATAAAGTCCAAAAACGGGTCTGTAGCAAAAGAGAAAAACACAAAAGAAACGTGAGGTACTGTAGACGAGTTAGATGACTAGATTTAATGTGCAAGGGCAAGGGTGAACTGAAAATAAAGGGTATATATACTGGTGAGAGCAGGTGTGAGCAATCTAGAAGCTCGGCGAGCCAGAGCGCCAAAGTGTCACATGATCAGCAATGTCCAGGAGGTCTGGCACAGGTGCATGCTGGGATTTGGAGTCTTCTGTGTGTGTCTTAGAGAGTCCAGGGCAGGCAGACTTACACAGATATTGTTAAATAAAAGAAAATTAAGCAAAATAAAGTCAATTATGTCTGCTATATTTTTTCTGTCTGTTAGGATATTTAGATATTATTATATTTCAATTCTAATAAGAATAAATATTCTTAGTAACACTGCTCTGATCGATATATCAGTGACATTAAACGGACATCATTTGCCAATAAAATTGTTTATCACAATTACTTATGGGACAATATATTCTCAAAGTAAATAGTTAAAGGAAGTTGTGTTGGTTAGATGTTTAATTGAATAGAGATAAGAACTTATCTCTGTAGTTAATGTACAACCAGGTCAGTTTCAGATCAATACACAGAAATATATCAGCCTGTATAAACAGGCTAATCAAATGAGTGTATTTAACTTTCACACAGTTCTCTTTACTCTTATTTTTAGTTCTGTATCTCAGTTTTGGTCAACAAGATATTTTAAGTTAAGCCAATTTAAAAATATAATAAATATATTTTGTAAATAATTTTTAATTCCCCGGTTGCTTGATAGAGACTGTATTATTCTCAAAATCCTGATTAAAAGTATTTGATGTTGGTCCTGTCATTGGCCCAGATCTTGTAGCATCTGGACCATTTCAGATCCTAACCAACTCTGGACATTTTTGGCTTAATACCACACGAGTTGCAATAACCCGACTCTGGTCGAGTCCAATGTGCCAACACCCCGGTTGCTGAGTATAATATGGCAATCAGACTGAACCACTTGTGCCAAAACCCTAATTCCCAAGTATGCTAAAAGGAGTCATCCCATTCCGATTGTGCCATGTGCTGATTATAATACACTAAATTACTCAAATATGCTTGTGCCATATCTTTTTGCTGAGTATAATACGCCATTTTAGCCAACTGGCTTGTGCCAACACCCCGGTTGCTGAGTATAATACGCCAATTAACCCAGAGCTGCTTTTACCAACTCTGGTAACTGAGCATAAACCACTTTTAGCCCAATTACATGTGGTCAATCCTGAGTCTCAGCCAATGCTGCTATACATCCGACGAGGTTGGGTCGATATTTAACCCTTAAAACTCTACAGACAGTTTTTTTGTCCAAAATCACACCTTGTGTTCTCAGCTTAATTACTCAGGAATCCCTAAACATCACACATAAACATAATCCATATATGGTTAGAAAGGGCGGAGCTTACCATTTCTAAAATATTGATAATAGTGATCACATCCCAGTGCGGTAAAGCTAAATCTACAGGAAACCCATTGAGAAAAACACCTAAAAAAGTGAAAAATCTCCTTCCCCAACCAATATTATTTACCTTTAGTTCTTCAAACATATTTATATGATGTTTCAAACCAAATAATATCAGTAAATAAAGACTCAAAAGTGTCCACAGAAAAAAAGTGTGAAACTACCTGCTTTACTCAAACTAAAGCTAGGTATGGTGTGCGCACTACTTTATATAGTTTTTATTATTTTACTTGCACATTTTTACTAAGTAGTTATTTTGTACTGAACATTTTTTTATTTATTTAGACTAAAAAGTTTACATTTTGTATCTATTTTTCTTTGTGTTTCCTGATTAAAATACTGAAAGGCATAGGCTGCTCTGAGTGTCAGGTTTTTAGTATCTACATGTATCCTAGAGGTGTGATTATTGATTATCAAGAAAAACAAAATAAATCCGCCTGATGCTGTTTCTCCATGTATTTTATCAAAGTAATAATTAATCATCAATATTCGTATGCTTTCAGCTCATAAACACTTTAATCTAACCATTTAAATATATCTAAACCATGCAAATATATCTTAGGTGTAAATATATTTAAAGTCTATACATTAAAAAATAAGTAAAAAAAACAGGCGCTTGGTAAAATTTTGACCAAAACATGATCAGTTCCAGGAAAATATAACAATTCTGCTTCCTTTTACATTTTAAATGATTCTATTTTTGAGCAGCCGTATGTCTTCTGGAGTAAAAAAGATCAGGGCATGTGTCTGTCTGATATAATTACTGTGTTATAAGACCTGAAAAAGAGGAACTGAAAACTAAAATGGAGAAAAAACACACCAAGTAAGTAGAGTTGAGAAGTTTTTACTTCAGTGTCAGAAAAAGAACCGAAAGACAAGTTTAATCAGAACTGTGAGGAGGTCATAAGATAAAATCCCTGCAACACATATGTATATATAATCCAATATTTAATATATTTATATATTGTGTTTTAAAGGAAAACCATTCGATGCAACTCAAACAGTCAACGTCGCTATCTCCAACGTCATCTGTGCCATCATCTACGGCAGCAGATTCGACTATGAGGATCCTTTATTTAAGGCAATGGTCCAGAGGTCCAATGAGAACATGAAGAATGCTGGCTCTGTTCCAATACAGGTATAATAATCAGATTTAAGGTGGAAAATGTGTGTTTTGTTACAGTAATATAAATATATTATTTTCACCCGTGTGCTTGTTTTTCTTATTTGAATTTATATTTTATTTTAGCTCTACAACGTGTTTCCCAAACTGTTTAAAAACAGTAAGACGTGGATGAAGGTTATGGAGAACCACAGAATTAATAGATGTGAAATGAAGCAGCTGATGATGGGTCTGAAGGACAGTCTGAACGTGGAGGACTGCCGGGGCTTCATCGATTACTTCTACATCTGTAAGGTAGGAAATATTCACTGTAACACAGAGCTAATTTAGTTTTAGGTTCAGGGATTATTAGGCCTTAGTTTTCCTTCTACCAAATTTTTCACACTATATGGTTTAAATCCTTTAATTTTCTCAAAAGTCGTTAGTGAGCCTTATAATCGTACTGTAGTCTGTGTGTTTACCGTGTTAAAAGAGGCTACGTGGGACAAGGTGCTACCTGATATCGCCCCTAATGCTAAGTCTGCTGCACCCAGCCTTAGTGGAAATCTGGAAATCTAAGCTTACTGTAAATATACGAAAGTGTTTTACTCATCGAAATAAACAGTTTTCAGGAGAAAAATCTGTGTAGCAATAAAGCAAATGTTTTTTTAATAATTACAGTTTTGTTTACTTAACTTAGCTTTTAGTTTTCCCCCATCACCTGCTGAATTAGAAGGAAAACATGGTGATAGTGACACCCCTGTTCCTTACTAGTGTCACATAATGTGCCTTACAATCCGGTGCGCCTTATAGTATGAAAAATACAGTATTTTATCTATTTTTGCTCCATTGTTTTTTTTTCAGGCATCAGGGGAGAACAGTGTTCACTTCCATGAGGAAAATCTTCTGGCCACTGTCTCCAACCTGTTCATCGCTGGAACCGATACTACAAGTACAACCATCCGCTGGGGTCTGCAGTATATGGCCAAATACCCTCAGATCCAGGGTAAGAGTGGAAGAAAACACTGTGACTGATCCAATGTTGTATTATTACTGCAGAGAAATAAACATTTTTAGTAAATTTGACACTTTTATAAGCATTATCATTTCAACAAACTATACAGAAAATACTGAAGTTTAAAGCTGAACAAATACACCACTAATACATATCAGCTGAGATCCTGTGAAGCACTGTGCTTTCACAAATTCCATTAAATTTTCTCCCATTCCAACGTCTACTGCTTATCCAGGGGCAGCAGTCTAAGCAAAGAGGTCCAGACCTCCCTCTCCCCAGCTAGTATATATCTTTTCAGCTTTTATGGTGGAATACCAAGGTGTTCCCAGGCCAGCCAAGAGATATAATCTCTCCAGCGTGTCCTGGGTCATCCCTGGGGTCTTGTCCCAGTCGGACATGCACAAAACTGTTCACCAGGGAGGCATTCATCCAGGAGGCATCCTGACCCAGACGTCTCAGGTCTCCCGGAAGTCGCGGGAGTCTACCGCATATCAATAACGGCTCCCTGATGCCCACAAATCAGATAAAATCTATCAGAATCTATCACACACACTCAGGTGACACAGACTTTTTTTACCCAACTGTCCCTCCTGGATGGGATGCATTCAGGAGCATCATGGCTCCCATCAAAATTAATTTCACCTCTGACTACTCTAAAGTATATCCATGTCTGGTAAAAGTAAAAAAAACAGTGAAAGTCTTCCACTCTGTACAGTTTGTAATAGTACGCCATTTCTATTCTCAATATCATACATTCATGTTACTACCCAAAGCTCTTCGCCAAAGGTGAGGGTTGGAACAGAGATCGACCAGTAAATGGAGAGCTTTGCCATATACACGTAGTGTATGTAGGTTTCTATTTGGGTGTCCAGCAGGATTTCAGAAAATCTGTCCGTCAAAACAAAATGTTGATTCTAAAACAACAAAACCAGCTTTAAAACACCAGTGTGTGTTTTCTAGACTAGCAGGGTAAGCTAACATCTCTCAAATTAAAGAAAACAATCCACACAGATTCCAGTAGCTTCCAGACACAGGTAGAAGCTTCTCAAAACAATATTAATCTATTTTATCAAGGACTTTTCTTTTACATAACAGAAAGAGTTTACATATATTTAATATATATTGTTTATCTGCAGAGCGGGTCCAGCAGGAGATCGATCGAGTGATTGGAGATCGTCAACCCAAAGTCCAGGACAGGAAGAATTTACCGTACACAGACGCAGTGATTCACGAAACCCAGAGACTCGCCAACATCGTACCCATGAGTCTCCCTCACGTCACCAGCTGCGACGTCACCTTCAACGGATATTTCATCAAAAAAGTAGGATGCTGGCAAATATCTAGATTTTATTGGTTTTATTACATTTAAATGCATCCTATACCTGTGATTTCTCATCTTCAGGGAACCTCAGTGATGCCCCTGCTGTCCTCAGTCTTGTGGGATGAGAGCGAATGGGAGACGCCCAAAAGCTTCAACCCGGCTCACTTCCTCGACGCGGACGGTCGATTTGTTAATAGAGACGCCTTTATGCCCTTTTCTGCAGGTGATTCTAGATTTACATAAAATTCAACACATCAGACTTTTATACTGTTACATTTACCTCAGAAATCTAAACATACACGAACCCCAAACCCAAACTCAACCCTGAACTTAAACCTAAACCCAAACTCAATCTCAATCCCAAAACACAAACCCAACCTCAATCTCAATTCCAAAACCCAAACACAACCTCAATCTCAATTCTAAAACCCAACCTCAATCTCAATCCCAAAACCCAAACCCAACCTCAATCTCAATTCCAAAACCCAAACACAGCCTCAATCTCAATCCCAAAACCCAACCTTAATCTCAATCCCAAAACCCAAACCCAACCTCAATCTCAATTCTAAAACCCAAACCAAACCTCAATCTCAATTCCAAAACCCAACCCCAACCTCAATTCCAAAACTCAATCTCAATTAAAAAAAAACCAAACCCAACCTCAATCTCAATTTCAAAACCCAAACCCAACCTCAATCTCAATTCCAAAACCCTACCCCCAACCTTGATCTCAATTCTAAAACTCTACATCAATTCCAAAACAAAAACCTAACCTAAATCTCAATTCTAAAACCCAAACCTAAACCCAAGCTCAATGTCACACAAGACCAGGGTAAGGATCCAGAAGCAGCTTTTATTAGCAAAAATAACAAAGTCCAGGCAGACAAATACAGACAGGGGAATTCCAAAAATTAAAGTAAAAAAATCATTGCTGAGATATAATCACCAGAAGAGACAAGGTTCACAAAATGCTTAAAAATGCTAGAATAACCAGACAAGATGCCACAGAATAATGAGCAAAATAATGCAGTTGTACAAATACTAAAACTGAGACAAGAGTGACCTCCTGAGGTGTGGAGGTGCAACAACTGGGCCATTAGTAACACTCAAACACCAAAAAGCCAATCTCAAATTTAACACAACCTTAAACCTAAACCAAACCCAATCTCAATCCCAAAATCCAAACCCAAACTCAAACTTAACACAACCTCAAACCTAAACCTTAACCCAATCTCAATCCAAAAATCCAAATTTGACACCAAACTCAAACCAAAACCCAAATTCAACCCCAATCTCAGTCCCAATCTCTAAACCCAAACCAAAAACTTGAGTTTAAGTTTGGGTTTTGGATTGTTTGGAGTTTTAGTTTGGGTTTTAGTCTGGATTTGAGTTTGGATTTTGGTCTGGATTTGAGTTTGGGTTTTGGGTCTGGATTTGAGTTTGGGATTTGATCTGGATTCGAGTTTGGGATTAAGTTTGGGTTCTGGTCTGGGTTTGATTTAAGTTTGGGTTTTGGTTGGTTTAGAGTTTTAGTTTGGGGTTGCTCTGGATTTCAGATTGGGTTTGATTTAAGGGTTTGAGGTTTAAGTTTGGTTTTGGTCTGTGTTTGGTTTTGAGTTTGGGTTTAAGTTTGGGTTTTGGTTGGTTTGAAGTTTTAGTTTGGGTTGCTCTGGATTTCAGATTGGGTTTGATTTAAGGGTTTGAGGTTTAAGTTTTGGTTTTGGTCTGGGTTTGGTTTTGATGGGTTATACATATTAGTGCTGTTAGTGCTGTCAGGTGATTAAAAACGAATCTTAATGAATTATATGTTATGTGACACTTTTTGCTAAGAACGAATTTTAAATGGTACAGTTCAATAAAAATTTACCAGAGGAACACATGAATAAATGAATAACTGGTATAGAATTTGATATAGTATTTTCTACTGAAATATAGAATATAGACTATATTATATGTGTGTTTAATCTGCAGGGCGCAGGGTGTGTCTGGGGGAGAGTCTGGCGAGGATGGAGCTCTTCCTCTTCTTCACCTCCCTCCTCCAACACTTCCGCTTCACTCCTCCACCAGGCCTGACAGAGGGTCAGCTGGACCTCACGCCAGTGGTCGGCTTCACGCTGAACCCGGCCAATCAGGGGCTCTGTGCCGTGCCCAGAATCTGACTTCTGAATCTGATGCTGTGTTCAGACTGCAGATGAATCTGAATTGTTTGTGTTGAGATGCCATTCACACTGTTATTTGTGATCAAGTGATTGGATTTACCTGTCTGGACATCACAAGCGTATCTACAGGGGTTGCTGTGGTTTGGAGGTCGACTGGCTGAGGAAAATTAGAGGTCACAACCACGAGTCTACTCTTTAGTGTTGTTGCTCTAATCTGAAGCTAAATCGCTTTTGTTCCCATTCGATTCCTCTGTGTTTTAATACCACTGACAGTTGGCTGTGGATTACTGTATTTTGTAGTAAGGAAATTTCATAAAATTTTATATTAATACATTTTATACTAAAACTAATGGATAAAATCATAATAAACAAACAGATAAATAAGTAAACACTCTCTGTCTCTCTGTAGAACCAGTTTTTCAGCTTAGCCCCACCCCCTGCTCTCACCTCTCCTTAACTACCACCTGTAGGGGCGGAGTTAATCCCCTGACAGCTGTACATGAGGATGTATTGATGCTGCTGTTGTTCAGGGATGGCTGTGTTGGAGGAGATGCTCCTGCAGCCTGGGATTAGTGCTGGTATACTGCTGGGTTTGGTGCTGATGGTGTTACTGGTTATTTATCTCTTCTCTGCTGATTCTGATCGTTATTAGACGAGAGGAAGAAGAAGAAGAAGAAGAAGAAGAAAGCTCCAGGGAAATCCATCCAGACCTCAGGAGACCCTCCCTCAGCCTCCCCGCCGTGAGTCTAATCGGTTCTGCTGTTTGTTTCCAGCTCAGGACCGGCGTTTGATGGGGGACTTTTATATTGTCAAAGTGGTGACCAATGTGAAGGCCTAGGCGACATTAAAAACAATATTTAAAATAAGGTATATTTCACAAAATACTATATTAATTAATGCTGTCAGGTAATTAATCAATCAGGCAATCAATCAACCTTTATTTTACTCTTTAGTACATTGTGGGTAACCCTCATTTTTTAATGCAGCCGGGCATTTACAACTAAAAGTACATTTAAAATCAAGTATTTAATCAGGTTGAACTGAAATAAGAAACTTTATAAAAAAACAATAAACAAAATGTAATGCTTGGCTGCAATAAAAATAAGGAGTTACCCACAATGTTTTACTGACTGAAAATAAAGGTTGATTTTTTGATTGATTAATCACCTGACAGCAGTAATTAATATATATATATATATATCATGACTGTTAACCTGTTCCTTACATTGTGTCAAAAAAATTTAATGAACGGACCAAAATAAATACTTAAAAAATTTAAAATGTCTTTCATTAAAAGTTTAGAAGTTTTTTAGAAGTCTCTCTCCTGTAAAGTTGCTGTTTTGGAGATACTTGTTTTTCACTGGACAGCGACAACACGTTTTAATTAAAAATAAATAAAGTAATTCAGAATAAAAGGATAAGTGTAGCCTGGAATTCCTGTTGTGGATTTCAGGCTAAAATGTGAAGCAATAAAATAAAAAGATAAATAATTCAAATAATAAAATATATAAAATAAAAAATAAATAAAATAATACAATAAATGAAATAATGAAATAAAAAGGTAAAAGGCCAAGAGGACAACAAGAAAAACAATAAATTGAAATTAATAAAAGAAAAAAGGTAAAAGAAAAACTCAGCTAAAACAGTTACAGTCTGTCTGAAGGTGGTTCGAAACTAAAAGTCCACTAAATCATTTCAAAGTCAAAAAGTCAAAGTGGTTTTTATTGTCATTTCAGCTATATACAGAGTACACAGTGAAACGAAACAACGTTCCTCCAGGGACCATGGTGCACATAAACACAGTGTAGACAGAACAATAGTGCAACAGTACAAAAGTGCAGACAGACAATACAACACAATACAGACAAAGAATAATAAATAACAAGACAGTGTGCAAATTATGCAGTGTGCAAAAAGTGTGCAAAAAAGACCAGTGAGGTAGTAATTACCTCTATTACACAGTGTGCAATAGAGTCCAGTGAGGTAGTACGGTTTTTATTGCTTTCCATTTCTGGGGTAAGTGGGGTAAGAGTGTGTGTGCATGTACAGAAAAACCATCAGTTCAGTCTCTGCAGTTAAGGAGTCTGATGGCTTGGGGGTAGAAGCTGTTGCAGAATCTGGTCGTGCTGGACCGGATGCTGCGGTACCTCCTTCCCGAAGGCAGGAGGGAGAGACGCCAATGATCCTCTCAGCTGTCCTCACAATACGCTGGAGGGTCTTGCGGTCAGAGACGGTGCAGGTCCCAAACCAGGCAGTGATGCAGCTGCTCAGGATGCTCTCAATGGTCCCTCTATAGAAGAGTGTGAGGATGGGTGGAGGGAGACGGGCCTTTCTCAGCTTCCGGAGGAAGTAGAGACGCTGCTCGGCTTTCTTGGCTATAGAGCTGGTGTTCAGGGTCCAGGTGAGGTTATCTGCTAAGTGGACACCAAGGAACTTGGTGCTCTTAACAATCTCCACAGAGGACCCGTCGATGTTGAGTGGAGAGTGGGTGTGTTGTGCTCTCCTGAAGTCAACAACCATTTCCTTTGTCTTGTCCACATTCAGGTGAAGGTTGTTGACTGTACACCAGTCTGTCAGCCGCTGCACCTCCTCTCTGTATGCTGACTCGTCGCCTTTGGTGATGAGACCCAGCACGGTTTTATCATCGGCGAACTTGATAAAGCTGTTAGAACTGTGTTTTGCAGCACAGTCATGAGTCAGCAGGGTGAACAGCAGAGGACTCAGGACACTGCCCTGGGGGGCCCCAGTGTTCAGTGTGATGGTGCTGGAGGTGCTGCCCCCAAAACGGACTGACTGGGGTCTCCCCGTCAGAAAGTCCAGGATCCAGTTGCAGAGGGGGGTGTTGAGGCCGAGCGATCTTAGCTTCCTGATGAGGTTCTGTGGGATGATGGTGTTGAAACAGCATTCTGATGTAAGTGTCCTTCTTCTCCAGGTGGGTGAGGGAGAGATGAAGGGTGGTGGTGATGGCATCGTCCGTGGAGCGATTGGGACGATACGCAAACTGCAGGGGGTCCAGTGAAGAGGGCAGTCGTGTCTTGATGTTCCTCATGACTAGCCTCTCGAAGCACTTCATGATGATGGGTGTAAGTGCAACGGGACGGTAGTCATTGAGGCAGGACACTGTGGACTTCTTCGGCACGGGAACGATGGTGGTGGACTTGAGGCACGTTGGGACAGTGGCGCTGCACATGGAGATGTTGAAGATATCCGTGAGAACATCTGTCAGCTGGTCTGCGCACTCCCTGAGCACTCTGCCGGGGATGTTGTCTGGTCCTGCAGCTTTTCGAGGGTTGACTCTGCGCAGAGTGTTCCTCACATCCACTGCAGTCAGGCACAACACCTGCTCATCCGGCTTGGGCATGGTCTTTCTCGCCATCGTGTTGTTTTGTGCCTCAAACCGTGCATAAAAGTTGTTCAGGGCATCAGGGAGGGAGGCATCACGTTCACAGGACGGTGGCATTGTCCTGTAGTTGGTGATTGCCTGGATGCCCTGCCACATGCGCCGCGCGTCACCCGTGTCCTTGAAGTGGCTGTGGATTCTCTGGGCGTGTGCGCGCTTTGCCTCTCTGATGGCTCTTGACAGGTCGGCTCTCGCTTTCCTCAGGGCCACCTTGTCACCCACTCTGAAGGCGGAGTCGCGGGTCCTCAGCAGCGCACGTACCTCAGCAGTCATCCAAGGCTTCTGGTTTGGGCGTGTAGTGATGGTCTTGGAGACAGTGACTTCATCAATGCACTTGCTGATGTAGCCAGTGACTGATGCTGCATACTCCTCCAAATCAACAGAATCGCCTTCAGTAGCAGCCTCCCTAAACATGTCCCATGCAGTGCACTCAAAACAGTCCTGAAGGGCAGAGATGGAGCCTGCCGGCCAGGTTTTCACCTGCTTCTGAACTGGTCTGGAGCGTTTGATGAGTGGTGTGTATGTTGGAGTCAGCCAAACACACATGTGGTCCGAGAAAGCGAGGTGGGGGCGGGGCTCCGCCCGGTACGCGCTGGGGATGTTTGTGTAAACAAGATCCAACGCGCTCGCTCCTCTCGTTGCAAAGTCCACATGTTGATGGAATTTAGGGAGCACTGACTTGAGATTTGCGTGGTTGAAATCTCCGGCGATAATAAACAGTCCGTCTGGGTGTTTGTTCTGCAGATCGTCCGGAATGTTGTCGTTCAGCCACGATTCCACAAAAACCAAAACACAGCAGTCTCTGAACTCACTCTGGGTTGTTCGAATGGAGTCGGATGTAGTCCAGTTTATTGTCAAGTGAACAGACGTTTGCCAGAAAAAGCGATGGTATAGCCGGCCGGCTAGGACTAGCCTTTAGCCTTGTGCGGATCCCGGCTCTCTTTCCACGCTTACGCTTACGCTCGCACCGCTTGCGATGGCACTTCCGCTGGGCTCCGGCGTCAGGAAACACCGCGGGCTGGCGGCCTGGGTCTCTTAGCAGGCTAAGCTCAAGTAGCGTCTGCAGAACCTCGTCCGGTAGCGTGTTTTCTGGCTGGTTTCTCCACTGTAGCAGGGTCTGGCGGTGGTAGAACATGTGCACGGGTGTTCCGATGCACATATTTGCAGGAAATAAACGGAAAAAACGACAAATAGTAATACAAAAGCACCATTTAACGGACCCGGAGCGACCGCTGCGTGTTAACACGCCGCCATCTTGGGTGGGTGGGAATCTCTGATTTTTTTTATTTATTTTTTTTTTTTTATTTGTTTTTGATTTTTTTTATTTTTCTGATTTGCTGCTCTGTAGCTAAAAGCATATTTTTTCCAGCTCACTAAAAACTCTAGGATCCTGACCTGGTGATCCAGTCAGTAGTGCATTGAAATAAATTAAAATACTGACTTTTTTGTTCTTTAATGATTGTTTTATTGCATTTAAATACACTTTGTCATGAGACTTTTATTATGAAGCCCACAATGGCAGATTAGTCACAATGGCTAATTGCTAACTGATGATGCTAACTGGTTTCCGAGATAAATTAATGGCTGATGTTTGATAACAGATGAATGGCACATGGGAGGATTTAAAAGCCAGATGCTTTTGGGATAAAGGATCTCCTCAGTCTGTAAGAGTGTCTTATCAACAATTGGAGGAATTAAAAGGTCCTGACGCCTGACCTGATGCCTCAAGCAAATGGTAGATTGGTAAAACATCTGCAGGCACTTTCTACTGTTCTGCTGTTGCCTACTAAAGAAGTTTAATCATTTCCTTATTTTTCCATATTATATATGTTGTGTAAAATTTACAAATATACAAATCTTGGTATGGGAAAATGTGTGTACTGCATGAACAGAGTAAAACCAATCAAACTGCTTTTCCTAAAACCACTTACATTAAACCCTGTATGTAAGCTCTCACTTACATTAAGAATACTATCATTATTTATCAAAATTATTATCAGTTCCATAAGCCCCAAATTTGAACCTTGTGGGATCCCACAGCATATACATTTCTTTGATTTTACTAAATTGAAAAGCTCTGGAATATAATCAAGAGGAAGATGGATGATCACAAGCCATCAAACCACCAAGCTGAACTGCTTGAATTTTGCACCAGGAGTAAAGCAGCATAAAGTTATCCAAAAGCAGTGTGTAAGACTGGTGGAGGAGAACATGATGCCAAGATGCATTAAAAAAACTGTGATTAAAAACCAGGATTATTCCACCAAATATTGATTTCTGAACTTTTAAAACTTTATAAATATGAACTTGTTTTCTTTGCATTATTTGAGGTCTGAAAGCTCTGCATCTTTTTTGTTATTTCAGCCATTTCTCATTTTCTGTAAATAAATGCTCTAAATGAGAATATTTTTTATTTGGAATTTGGGAGAAATGTTGTCTGTAGTTTATAGAATAAAACAACAATGATCATTTTACTCAAACATTAACCTATAAATAGCAAAATCAGAGAAACTGATTCAGAAACTGAAGTGCTCTCTTAATTTTTTCCTGAGCTTTATCAGCATCTGTTAAACAGTTAACAAATAATTCACAGTTGTTTTGGCATTAGGATTAAAAACTGAATAATACATCTAGAGTTCTAGATGTAACTGTTGTTTAACAAACACCCAAATTCAGTATTAAATTGTGCTGCTGATTTAACAAAAAACGGGGCAGCTCAACCCAACAACCAACAACAATCTTTAATTGTGGATAAAACCAGAGATGGAATGTTGACTTCAGGTGAGCACCAGGTAACCACCACCTGCTGAACATCAACAGTTCCTCTGTGTTCTTTCTGCCTTTGTATTTCTTAAAATCAGTGATGGTATACTGTAGTTACTTTGAAAAAGTAATCAGATTACTGATTACTCCTTTAAAAAGTAACTTAGTTACTTTATGGACTACTTGATTTTAAAAGTAACTAAGTTACTTTACAAGTTACTTTATTAGTTACTTTCAGCAGCTGCAGACACCACCTCCCGCCGCCTTAACATAAACATTATAACCAGTTTTGCCAATACTCCCTTTATTGGAAAATGCATTTTTAACAGCAACAATGTATCTCTAGACATACATTGACATACATAGACATACATACATCTAGACATACAATAGTTGAACTATTTCCTGAAAAAAAAATTCTTGAATGAATTTAACATAAATAATTGTTTTTATAAAAAATAAAATATGGTCTTTCTTCTTATAAAAAAATATAAAATAAAGAAATTCTTTCTTGACCTGATATATTTAAACACTTTAAATCTGAACACTGAACCTGTTGTTCTCAGCAGGGCAGCAAGGAGTGGTTTTACAAAACAAAACCGTGTATATGGTCTAGGTTGGAGCGGAGGGGTTGGGGAAGGGAGTGTGTGTGTGTGTGTGTGTGTGTGTGTGTGTGTGAGTGTGAGGTGGAGAGAGAGAGAGAGTAACGCACAGTGACTTGGATAAGTAACTTTAATCTGATTACTGGATTGGAAATAGTAACGCGTTAGATTACACGTTACTGAAAAAAAGGGTCAGATTAGAGTAACGCGTTTAAAATATAAAGCCACTTACTCACCATTAAAATAAATCAATTCTCAGACTTAAACAACATCTGCATTTATTGAGAGACAAAAGTCACAGTTCTCAACATTGGTTACGTAACATGAACAGAGCAGTAATAATTAACCAAGCAAATTGCTCGGCTGGTTATACACAAATAACTTTTATTATACTCAGTTTATCATTTATCAACACACAGTATTTATCCACACACTGAGTGTCCATGCTAGCATTTAGCTATTTAGCTCGCTAACAACCTTTCAGCTGACTGGAAACTCAAATATAAGCCAAAAGTAACCGAGGACTAACTCGTTATTTAAACAGTTATCTAACCAGTTTTTCTCTTTTTTTTTCCTGACAAAATCCCCACATTATCTGTGGGCTTTTCTTTAGTTTTCTACCCTTTTTTTACTGAACATAAGAGCACTTGTCTAACAAAAATACTCCAGTTCATCTTCAGTCCAACTCAATCTGCTCTCTGCAATTTCAGAATAAAAGAATAAATAAGTGGACAGGCTAGAATGTAAAGAAATAAAATAGAGATAAATAATTATAATAATAAAATATATAAAATACAAAATAAATAAAAGGATCAAATTAATGAAATAAAAAGGTAAAAGGCCAATAGTAAAACAAGGAGAACAATAAATAAAAGGACAAAATAAATAAATAAATAAATAAAAGGCTAAAAGTAAAACAGGTAATAAAATAAATAAAAGGATGAAATGGATAAAATAAAAAAAGTAAAAGAAAAACTCACTTTTATTATACTCAGTTTATCATTTATTAACACATAGTATTCATCCACACACTGAGTCTCCATGCTAGCATTTAGCTATTTAGCTTGCTAACAACCTTCCAGCTCACTGGAAACGAGTCAAAAGTAACCGAAGGCTAAGTGGTTATTTAACTGCTATCAATGTATTTCTACAATTACACTATTCTAAAGTTTATTTTTCTTTCCTCTTAACAAAGACAGAAAAAATTAAATACATCATTTAACTGTGGAAGAAAGGCTGTGTTCTCTTTTTCCTTAAAAAATCCAAACACTAGCTGTGGGCTTTTCTTTAGTTTTCTACCTCTTTTTACTAAACATTTGAGCACTCGTCTAACAAGAAAACTCCAGTTAAAAACATGTAAAAGAACAACAAAGAATTGAAAATAAAAATAAAATAAGAATAGAGCATGAATAAAACATAATGCAAAAGTGCCGTTAAAGAATAAAACTGCAGTGTTTATACCACACTTAGTTTCAATCCTTCAATGTGATTGGCTGCTAGGGTTTATCACACAAGGGTTAATTTGGTAAAATCAAAGAAACTCATCATTTTTAAGTGCTCTCTTAGATATAGATCGATAAAGCGTAGATTATGTGTTCTTTAAAGCGTCCTGTCCAAAGTACAAAGTAGGTTTTGTGATGCAATAACAAATAGTACATAAAACACAGGAACAACTAGTAACTAAACAAACCCTGAGCCTAAAAGTGTCCTTCAGTAACCTCAGTCCCTATAGTTCCTGCACAGTAGCAGCAGAAGCCACTCCTCTAAACCCTGGGGAAGAGTATTTATGATTGTGTGTGAGAGTGAGGGTGAGACAGATCTGAAGCTGAACTCATACCTCCCTCTCTTCACTGGATAATATTAGTGTTTTTATGGTACTGGGTCTCAGGCGATGGGTGTGATGGAGGGTCTTTTTCTGGTACAGTCGAGCAGCACGGTGGTTTTACTCGGAGTGCTGCTGCTTCTCCTCCTTTACCTCCTTTCTTCTGGATCCGAGTCTCCAAAAGAGGGACAGGAGCCTCCAGGGCCGAGACCGCTGCCCATCCTGGGAAATCTGCTGCAGCTCAACCTCAAGACTCTTCATCTGAGCCTGTGTGACGTGAGTGTTGCTGATGAGACCTTTTAGTAATGGTGTTTTTTAGCAATTCCAAGAAGTTGGTAGAAATAGAATTAGAATTTTATTTTTGCACAATAAATAAAAACTCACAGAAAGCAAAAAGCGTAACACACAGTGCAGGTATTGACTTTTATAAAGCCTCTACTTTAGTAATATAAAAAATATTGTAACCAGGGGTGGATCTAGAAAAATATTTCTTGGGAGGCAGGAATTGTTGAAGGGTGGCAACTTATGGCAGACGTATTAAATACTGCAAATAAATGTGTATATATATATATATATATATACAGTCATTTGAAAAAGTTTGGGCACCCCTATTAATCTTAATCATTTTTAGTTCTAAATATTTAAGTGTTTCAGCCGTTTCAGTTTGATATATCTAATAACTGATGGACACAGTAATATTTCAGGATTGAAATGAGGTTTATTGTACTAACAGAAAATGTGCAATATGCATTAAACCAAAATTTGACCGGTGCAAAAGTATGGGCACCCTTATCATTTTATTGATTTGAATACTCCTAACTACTTTTTACTGACTTACTGAAGCACAAAATTGGTTTGGTTGACTAATTGAGCTTTGAACTTCATAGCCAGGTGTATCCAGTCATGAGAAAAGGTATTTAAGGTGGCCAATTGGAAGTTGTTCTCCTATTTAAATCTTCTCTGAAGAGTGGCATCATGGGCTCATCAAAACAACTCTCAAATGATCTAAAAACAAAGATTGTTCAACATAGTTGTTCAGGGGAAGGATACAAAACGTTGTCTCAGAGATTTAACCTGTCAGTTTCCACTGTGAGGAACATAGTAAGGAAATGGAAGAGCACAGGGACAGTTCTTGTTAACCAAATTTTGGTTTAATGCATATTGCATATTTTCTGTTAGTACAATAAACCTCATTTCAATCCTAAATATTACTGTGTCCATCAGTTATTAGATATATCAAACTGAAATGGCTGTTATATATATATATATATATAATTTATTATATAATTGACTGCAGTCTGGCATCAGATATTCGCTCTCATAAATGTTAAATTGGATATAATAACTTTTCTTTTAATTCTGGGGTGGTAGCAGGTAGCAGGGCTGGCAAGGCTTTATTTTAGGGTGGCAATATAACACAAAAGCAAAAAACAAGGAATGCGTGTACATGCAAGAAAAACTGTTACAATACATTTATTAAATGATCTGTTAGACATCTGTTATAATGTTTCACAGATGGACGTTTTTGTTGCCAAAAGATTAAAATCATCCCTTTATATGTTAATAAAAATTGACTCTACAAGAGTCAAAGTTATGAAAATGAAGAGTGATGAGTTTAATATTGATGAATCTCTGCATTTCTAATTAGGTAATTTATTAATCAAAAACTGGACAATCTATATTTGAGTGCAATCTCTCACCAAGTTGTACCCTACCCAAAAATAGGCAGCAGAAAAAAAAAAAACATTTTTTATGCTTTCTTGGGTGAAGATTCAGACTCTAATCAGACCACACCCGTATCCATTTACATTTACATTAGTGCCTGGGGCGTGCAGTACCTGCATGTCGAGTTTAGCAGGAATGTAGGTATCAGTGTCAATATCTATATACAGCTCTGGAAAAAATAAGAGATCACTTAAAAATGATGAGTTTCTTTCATTTTACCAAATTGAAAACCTCAAAATCAGGAAAACTGCGATTAAAACAGGGTTTTTCCACCACATATTGATTTCCAGAGGTGGAAAAAGTACTGAAAAATTGTAATTAAGTAAAAGTACCTTTACTTTGCTAAAATTCTACTCAAGTAAAAGTAAAAGTACCCATCTAAAAATCTACTCGAGTAAAAGTAAAAAAGAACTCAATTTAAAATGTACTTTAAGTAAAAGTTACATAGTTACTTTTAATTATTTGATTTAAAATTGATTTGATTTTTTTTTAATGAACTATTATTCCACATGATAATTTAGATCTTTCAGGCAGTATTTGTTCAGATCACCCCATAAAACATTTTCAAGAACAAGTGGTATAGGTTTCTATTATCCATTTATTTTTCTTTACTGTTAAACATTTATGGTAATATAGGCGACTATAAACTGTATTTTATAGTTTTACAGGTCATTATTATTTTTTAACTTGCCATTGTTATGCTTTAACTGCTATTTACATTTTTTTCAACATTTAAGCAGATTAATGTTTAATGATTAAAAATACTCACCACCACATGCTTTCCCAGGTTTGATGTGGAAGTTTTGAAAGCTGGCAGCTCCGTCTGGCGGGGCACATTTTGTATTGCATGAGGACGTTATTGCCTCTTTATTCCACGTGCGAGCATCCGTGCCATTTTTTTTTTTTTTACTCAGTAATTAGGAGTTTTCCAATGTAGCAAAGTAAATTACTTTAAGTAAATTACTCAAAATGTACTTGAGTAAAAGTAAAATTAATTTTAAAAACGACTTTAAATATGACAAATTACTAAAATTTACTCAATTACAGTAACTTGAATAAATGTAATTCATTACTTTCCACCTCTGTTGATTTCTGAACTCTTAAAACTTTATGTATATGAACTTGTTGTTTTCTTTGCATTATTTGAGGTCTGAAAGCTTTTCTGCATCTTTCTTTTTGTTATTTTAAACATTTCTCATTTTCTGCAAATAAATGCAGAAATATAGACCTATAAATAGCAAAATCAGAGCTGTAGATATGTATTTTAATTAATAATCCTCATTATTATTTTTTTCATATTTCATTTTTCTAAGCTGTCAAAGAAATATGGCCCAGTCTTCAAGATACATTTTGGACCCAAAAAAATCGTAGTTCTGGCCGGATACAAGATGGTAAAGCAGGCGCTGGTGAACTGCGCTGAAGAGTTCGGAGAGAGGGACATCTTACCTGTATTCCACGATATGTCAAATAAGCTGGGTAAGAATTAAACACACTTTACAATGGATATCAGTGGCATAAAACTAACTGAGACCTGTTGTCTATTACACTGAAAAAAATAGTGTGCTTGATCTACTTTAAAAAATCATGTCAACTTTTTGCATCAGATAATTAGGTAGATCAAGCAAGAGAAGTCATTGTATTTACTACTTAATTTTCTCCAGTAGTGCTAACATACTTTTTCAGGTAGTGTCAACTTAAAAGAGTCCATTGACACTACATGGGAAATTTAAGTATCGTCAACTTAATTTTCTCTTGTACACTGCTGACTTAAAAAGCTGAGTTAACTCAACTTAAGTGTTTAATTTGTCCTTTTTAAACATGATCTGTTTAGTTAAATAAACTAACAATTAATCTTTATTTTAACACAAACTTTCAAGTTAGTAAAACTTTATTATATTCACATAACTTATCATTTTAAATTAACCATGGGTATTCTCAACATATTTAGTATATTATATATTATATTATATTATATTATATTATAGTATAATACTGGAGCAATACAGGAGTAAACTCAGTAAAGAGTGAACTCTGTAGCTCAGAGTCAGCATACTGTGATCACTAGAAACACAGAATAAAGTTAATGTGCTCTTACAGCTCTACAACATTACATTACATTACATTACATTACATTTGGCAGACGCTTTTATCCAAAGCGACTTACAATAGTCAAGTACAATGTAAAATAAGTTTAAAGGTAAAACATCTTTGGATAGGGATAAAAGGAGGTCAAAGGGGAATATAGGATAGAGGAGTGAAGGAGGGGAAGAAGGAAATGAGGATAGAAGTAGTTAGTGTGTTAGAGGTGTTAGGAGAGTAAGTGCTCTTTGAAGAGCTCTGTCTTCAGGAGTTTATTAAAGATAGTGAGAGATTCTCCTGATCTGGTAGTAGAAGGTAGTTAGTTAGAGGTGTTTGGAGAGTAAGTGCTCTTTGAAGAGCTCTGTCTTCAGGAGTTTATTAAAGATAGTGAGAGACTCTCCTGATCTGGTAGTGGAAGGTAGATGGTCCACCATTGGGGAACTCTGTATGAGAACAGTCTGGATTGCTTTGTGTGAATGTTTGGCAACACTGAGACCTGCCAATCAACATGTATATTATAATTACTGCACGCCCAGGATCAGGTAGCTTTGGGCAACAGACAACACAAAGATGGTAGGTAAGGGAGAGGCCACACCCAATATGCAAATATATGGTACCAGGAGCCTATAGAAAAGCTGCATTTAGTTTTATTAACTTGAAAGTGTGTGTTAAAATAAAGATGAATTGTTAGTTTATTTGACTAAACAGATCATTTTTTTTAAAAAAGAACAAATTAAACACTTAAGTTGAGTTAACTCAGCTTTTTAAGTCAGCAGTGTACAAGAGGAAATTAAGTTGACAATATTTAAATTTCCCATGTAGTGTCAATGGACTCTTTTAAGTTGATACTACCTGAAAAGTATGTTAGCACTACTGGAGAAAATGAAGTAGTAAATACAATGAGTACCAATTATCTGATGCAAAAAGTTGACATGATGTTTTTAAGTAGATCAAGCACACTATTTTTTTCAGTGTATAAATAAAGTGTATTACTAATATTACTAATATTAATATAACTATGATATCTACAGGAATCCTGTGGGCGAATGGAGAGAACTGGAAGGTGATGAGGCGTTTCACCCTCACTGCTCTGAGAGATCTGGGGATGGGTAAAAGAGGGGTGGAGGAGAAAATTATAGAAGAGATTCAGCACCTGAAAGCAGTGTTTAAAAGTTTTGATGGTGAGTAAAATAACAGAGGAACAGATAGAGGATAGGATAGATTTTCTTTGTAGCCATTAATCAGATACTGGTGATGAAGTGATCAAGCTGGTGTCTCAATCATTATATTAAAACATAGTTTTTATTCAATATTTCTGTTATAATGTTTGTTTGATAGGATATTTAGACATTTTTATATTCCAACTCAAATATGAATGAACATTCTTGGTCATACTGCTCTGTAAAAGTTTGTAATTGATCGATATATCAGATATCTGTGCTGGTCAGACGTTCAAGGGAATAGAGATAAGAACTCGTCTCTATAGTTAATGTACAACCAGGTCAGCTTTGGATTGATTCACAGAAATAACTGTATAACCAGTCCAATCAAATGATAAACAAACTATTTACATTTTTTTTTTCCTGAGTGCATTTAACTTTCACACAGTTCTCTTTACTCTTATTTTTAGTTCTGTATCTCAGTTTGGTCAACAAGACATTTTGAGTTAAGCCAATTAAAAAATATATAATACATATATTAAGTAAAATGTTTGTCAAAATCCTGATCAAATATCCTTAGCATAGGTCCTGTCAAAAATCACTCAGGACATTTTTGGGCTGAATAACACGCAGTCTGGTCAAGCTAAATGTACCAACACCCCGGTTGCTGAGTATAATATGGAATCATCCCTAACAGCCTGTACCAACACCCCCCCTGAGTATAATACGGCATTTGGGCTGAGCAGTATGTACCAACACCCCAGTTGCTGAGTATAATACAGCTGTGTGTATCAACACCCCGGAATATAATATGTGAATCGGACTAATCACCATGCGCTAACACCTTGTTTGCTGATTATAATATGGAAATCGATATGCAACACCCCGGTTGCGGACTATATTATGGGAGTTGTCCCAAGCTGCAGGTACCAACACCCCAGTTGCTGAGTATAATATGGGAATTGGGTTGATTGGCATGTGTCAACACCTCGGTTGCTGACTATAATATGGGAATTGGGCTGAGCAGCATGCACTAACTCCCTGGTTGCTGAGTATAATATGGGAGTTGGCCCAAGCCACATTTACCAACACTCTGGTTGCAGAGTATAATATGGGAATCTGGCTGAGCTGCTTGTACCAACACCCCAGTTTCTGAGTATAATATGTGAATTGGAACGAGCCACATGTGTCAACACCCTGGTTGCTAAGTATAGTATGGAGTCATCCCTAGCTGCGTGCTTCAACACTCCGGTTGCTGAGTATAGTATAAGAATTGTCCCAAGCCGCATGTACCAACACTCTGGTTGCTGAGTATAATATGGGAATTGGGCTGAGCCACATGTTCCAACACCCCAGTTGTTGATGATAATATGGCATTTAGGTTGATTGGTATGTAACAACACTCTGGTTGCTAAGTATAATATGGGAATTGGACTGAGCAGCATGCACTAAATGATGTTATGTAATAACAAAAGTTTGGGAGAAGGACCACGCCCGAACTCTACGTTCTAACTCCACCCCGTATCAATCAACCGTCCTATAAATACCTCCCCTAACTAACTACCTCTCGTGACGAAAACTTCGCATCAGTCGAATCTGCCGTACCCGCCTGCTAGCATTAGCTTGTTCTCCGTCATGGACCTTTAACTCACCGCCTCCGACGAGGACCTCTTCCCTCCTGGCCAGCCTGTCTCCACTCCTGCTCCACCTCGCCGGGCTCGTCGTCTGAATTCCGTAATCTCCATTCCGGCTACTCCTGGTTCTACTCCGGCTACTGCTTATTCTTCCTCCCGGGTCGGTCGTCCTCACCAGTGCACCCCCGGATCTCGGCACTCCCGCCGCTCTTCTCCCCCTTCCCCTACTCCACCTCGCCGGGCTCGTCGTCTGAATTCCGTAATCTCCATTCCGGCTACTCCTGGGTCTACTCCGGCTACTGCTTATTCTTCCTCCCGGGTCGGTCGTCCTCACCAGTGCACCCCCGGATCTCGGCACTCCCGCCGCTCTTCTCCCCCTTCCCCTACTCCACCTCGCCGGGCTCGTCGTCTGAATTCCGTAATCTCCATTCCGGCTACTCCTGGTTCTACTCCGGCTACTGCTTATTCTTCCTCCCGGGTCGGTCGTCCTCACCAGTGCACCCCCGGATCTCGGCACTCCCGCCGCTCTTCTCCCCCTTCCCCTACTCCTCCTGCGCGGGCTCGCCGCTCCGGACGCCTGTCTTCCTCGGCCGGCCTCGCCGGCCCTGGGCCCCTCTCTCCTAGTAAGTCCCAGCCTCCTCGCGTGTCCGATTGGACTGTTGTTAAGCTGCAGCGGGTTTTTGAAGGGCCGCGGCGTCCCTTTCCCCCGTTCTGCTCCAAAAGCGGAACTTTTCACTGAACCTCTGAACAGCGCACATGAGCCGCACCGGCGTCGCGGCCTGATGACGTCTCCCGCTCAACTCGCCGCCGCTGCAGCTTTCGCGCCCCTGGCGCGGCACCAACTTCGCCTCAGCGCCTCGTCTCTCGTCTCTCTTCCCCTCAGTCGTCCAACTCCCTCTCCCTCTGTCGTCCAACTCCCCCTCCCTCTGTCGTCCAACTCCCCCTCCCTCTGTCGTCCAACTCCCCCGCCCTCTGTCGTCCAACTCCCCCTCCCTCTGTCGTCCAACTCCCCCTCCCTCTGTCGTCCAACTCCCCCTCCCTCAGTCGTCCAACTCCCCCTCCCTCAGTCGTCCAACTCCCCCTCCCTCAGTCGTCCAACTCCCCCTCGCCGCTGCTGCAGCTCTCGCACCCCTGGCGCGGCACCAACTTCGCCTCAGCGCCTCGTTTCTCTCGTCTCTCTCGTTTCCCTCTTCCCCTCAGTCGTTCGAACCCCCTCTCTGTCATCCTCCTTCTTCATTTCTGCGTTCCTCCTGCTGTTCTCCAACAGTGTTGCCAACTTGCCAACGTAGTTTGTTTGTTATTGAGAGTTTAAATGAACACACATGCTCTTCAGTTTCTCCTCAGCGAGCAGCAGGTGCTGCCGCGAGCCCCGCCCACGACACTCACAGCGCAGTCTCAGTCAGACCACACACTCACACCGCTCTTCAAACACGCTGCAACAAACTGCGCATACCTAAAGCCGCTGCTGACTGTCAATAAATAAATAAATAAATAAATAAATAAATAAATAAATAAATAAATAATAATGTAATTTACGTTAAAATGGAGTTATTTTCGGAAGTCTCTGCCTATTTATAAAAGCAACATACGTAGTCCATTTGTTAGAGTTCATTTGTAACATTTCTAACATTCAAGGGGTTTTAATCACAAATTGCAGCCAATGGCTACTTTCCTTACTGAGCAGTTGGCAACACTATTCTCCAACCCGTCCCTTCCAGCCAGCCTTTCTCCTTCCTTTACTCCGTCAATTCTCTCCCCGCCTCCTCTCTCGCCGTTTCTCACCGGGCTGCAGCACCCGCTCAGCTCCTTGCTGGAGCTTCATGACCTTCATTCTCCATCTACAGCGCCGCCCCCTCTCAGCTCGCGCTGCGGTTCATCTCCACCACTGGAACCCTGCTACATTCCAAGACGCCCGGATCTGGAACTTCATTGACGTGTGTTTGCGGGACGAAGCTCCCCATCCCGCGATGGGCCTGGCTGTCTAAGGCTGACGTGGTTTCGGCTTTCAAAATCCTCCCTCTCCATCCTGACTCCTGGCGCCTTTTCAGAGTCCGTTTTTCAGTTCACCTTGCTTTCGGGTGCAAAGTAACCCCAAACTTCGACTCCTTTGCTAAGGCGCTCTGCTGGATTTGCTTTTCTTCTACGCCAACGCAGCTTCCAGCTCTTTCGATATTAAGCTATTCACAGATGCCGCTCCTTCCTCTGGTCGCTTCTGCTTGGCCGGAGAACTTCATCTGCGCAGCCGCGCGATTCTTCTGCGCTCTCTGGACTTATATGCGGTCCTCGTCGCTGCCCTCCTTTGGGGACATGAATGGTCAGAAATCAATTTTACTCCATTCAGACAATCTCGCAGCGGTCCACATCATCAACAAAAGTCGATCAAAATCGCTAGACATAATGCCTTTTATCCGTCGCCTCACTTGGCACTCCATTAAGCATCAGTTTATAATTAAAGCTGTCCACATCCCAGGTTTATCCAACTCTATTGCTGACTCTCTCTCTCGCTTTCAATTCCAGAAATTGAGATCCTTGGCTCCGCATGCAGACTGCAACCCAACGCCGGTACCTCCATTTTCACTAACTACACTTCACCTAACCCCCGTCTGAACGAACTAATCCTCCAAGCACAACAAACCATCCTTTCAGCCGTTTCCCCACAGACACTCTCTACTTACTGGTCAAGCTGGAAAGCATACAAAAATTTCCACTCCACACATAATATATCTTTCCCTTCTCATCATCCATCCGTAATAGCAGCTTATATTACTTTCATTCACACTCAACATTCAGCCCGTTCCTCATCACTCAGAGTCCATCTGGCAGCTATCAATTTTCACTAAACTAATTACTGGCATACCACACCCTTCCTCTAATCACCCTCAAATTTCCCTTCTCCTGAAAGGAATCCAAAAATCAGAAACTCCATCCTCACACGAACGAGCTCCCATCTCACCAGAAATCCTCCATCGTTGCATTCAAACCCTCCGATCAGGCTTTTACCCTCTCACAACATCCTCCACGCTCCAATCGCTATTTCTCCTGGCATACGTCGGATTCCTCAGATGCTCAGAATTCACTTCACTTAAAATCTCCCACAACTCCTTTTCATACCCCCTCATATCAGATCTCAGCATCCTGGACTCGGATACTCTCACCTTTAAAATCAAGCGAAGCAAAACTGACCAACTTGGCAAAACCACGATCCTCCATCTGTTTAAACTTGTCTCACCCCTCAGCCCGTGCGAACCACTCGTCCACCACCTAAATCTCCGGCTCTCTCAACAAGCATCGCCTTCGGATCCTCTGTTCACTACGGAATCTGGTAGTATAATCACAAGGCACTGGTTCCACACACATTTCCGCCGCATCCTTTCAGTCAACGGTTACTCACCAGACCAATTCTCCGCCCACTCATTCCGCATCGGTGCAGCATCCAACGCCTCCAGACAAGGAATCCCCGAGCACGTCATCAAGCTTCTCGGACGGTGGTCTTCTCAGGCGTACCACTTATACATCCGTTCCAAACCAGACGATTTGAGACAGGCTCATCTTAAACTAGCTTCATTATAAGCTCCATATTTTGGGGATATAACTGCATGCTTCTTCAGCACGCAGTTCAGAACTCCAGCCCAAATTTCCCCGAGTTCCCTCCCCTTTTTCTTCCTCCTTTTCTACTTCTATAAGGCGTGGTCCGCACTTAGCAAAATGATGTTATGTAATAACAAAAGTTTGGGAGAAGGACCACGCCCGAACTCTACGTTCTAACTCCACCCCGTATCAATCAACCGTCCTATAAATACCTCCCCTAACTAACTACCTCTCGTGACGAAAACTTCGCAACCCACCTCCTCCCCAACAACCCCCTTTTTTCTACTCTTCCACTTCTCATTAAATAAAAAGGGGGGGATATAACTGCACGCTTCTTCAGCACGCAGTTCAGAACTCCAGCCCAAATTTCCCCGAGTTCCCTCCCCTTTTTCTTCCTCCTTTTCTACTTCTATAAGGCGTGGTCCGCACTTAGCAAACTCCCTGGTTGCTGAGTATAATATGGGAGTTGGCCCAAGCCACATTTACCAACACCCCGGTTGCTGAGTATAATATGGAGTCATCCCTAGCTGCAGGTTTCAACACCCTGGTTGCTGAGTATAATATGGGAATTGGGCTGAGCCGCATATACCAACACCCCGGTTGTTGAGGTTAATATGGCATTTGGGTTGATTATCACGTGTTAACACCCCGGTTGCTAAGTGCAATATGGGAATTGGCCCAAGCCACATTTACCAACACTCTGGTTGCAGAGTATAATATGTGAATTGGGCTTAGCCGCATGTACCAACAGTTTGGTTGTTGAGGCTAATATGGCATTTAGGTTGAGCCACATGTGTCAACACCCTGGTTGCTGACTATAATATGGAACCGTCTCAAGCCGCTTGTGTCAAAAAAGACAAAACATCAGCATCAAGGTATTTTAGGGGAAAGGTGGAAGTTGGTGATTGGTTGAGATGAAGGTGACATAGCATTACAACACATAAGCGTATATATATTCCAATACTGAATATATTTTTAATAATATATTGTATTTAATAGGTAAACCATTCGAAACAACTCAGCCAGTCAACGTCGCTATCTCCAACGTCATCTGTGCCATCATCTACGGCAGCAGATTCGACTATGAGGATCCTTTATTTAAGGCAATGGTCCAGCGGTCCAACGAGAACATGAAGAATGCTGGCTCTGTTCCAATACAGGTACAGTGATCAGATTTAAGGTGGAAATTGTGTGTTTTTGTTACAGTAAAATAAAGCCTAATGTTTTTCTGATTTGGATTTTTATTTTAGCTCTACAACGTGTTTCCCAAACTGTTTAAAAACAGTAAGATGTGGGTGAAGGTTATGAAGGACTACAGGATTAATAGATGTGAAATGAAGCAGCTGGTGATGGGTCTGAAGGACAGTCTGAACGTGGAGGACTGCCGGGGCTTCATCGACTACTTCTACATCTGTAAGGTAGGAGATATTCTTTAGAACTTTAGATTTAGTTTTAGTTTTAGGAATAACTTAGGCGTTATAAGTGTTTTTCCTTATATTTTAACTATTTTTGCTCCATTTTTTTCAGGCATCAGGGGAGAACAGTGTTCACTTGCATGAGGAAAATCTTCTGGCTACTGTCTCCAACCTGTTCATCGCTGGAACCGATACCACAAGTACAACCATCCGCTGGGGGCTACAGTACATGGCAAAATACCCTCAGATCCAGGGTAAGAAGAAAACACTAAGACTGATCCAATGTTGTAATAATTGTTGTTAAAACAAATTATACAGGAAATACTGAGGCAGGTTTATTTCTATTTCTAACAGAAAGTTATAATAAATTATAATTAAAAGAAAAAAAAACACTAATATCCTTTACTATCTTATTTTCTTTTCTTCATCTCTCATAATTGCAAACCATCACAAATAATCACAACTAATTGTCACGATCTTGCTCTGTTCCCCTATGTTTCAGCGTTTCCTAGTGTGTTTCTCCTGTATTTTTCCGTCACGTGTCTGTAATTTGTAGCTCCGCCCTTTCCCCAGGTGTTCATTGTTTTATGTTAGTATAAATAGTACCTGTTAGTCTATGTTTGCGGTCGGTCTTTGCACCTTCCTCTGTCGTTTGTCTTGCCACGTTTCTATAGTTTATTCACGGTTTTCGTCACGCTCGGTTTATCTCTTGTTTATTTCTAGTTCCTCGTTTATCACGTTTATTCCCTTGTTTATTCCTTGTTTTGTACATATTTACGTATTTATCCTTGTATATATTCCCTAGCCCTGTTTATTCATTTTCTGTTTAGTATAGCTCTTTGTGTTTCCCCCTGTTTGTTTATGTTTATACATTTTCTAGTTCTTTCCCTGTTTGTTTGTTTATATATTTATTTGTTTATTAATAAATTCTTCGGTCTTACCTGCTTTTACGTCCGCCTCCCGTCTGCTCCTGCATTACACTAATCACACGTAATTAAAATATTTACAAATTAGTTCAACTAATCCAATATAATCACATGCAACCACAAATAATCAAGAATAATCATGAATAATCCCAACTAATAAATCACAAATAATCACATAGTACGACATATCACAAATAAAATATAACCACAAACTAATTACAAGTAATTACAACAAATCAGATAATCACAACTAATCACAAATTATCACAACAATCACAACTAATCACAAACAATTACAACTAATTACAAATAATCAGAACAAACCACAAATAATAATGAATAATCACAACTAATAAATAACAACTACCTGCAACCAGTCACAACCAAACATAATTAATCACAAAAAATACAACTAAGCACAAATAATTACAATTAATCATAACTAATCACAACTAATCCCAAATAAAAACTAATCACTAACAATTACAACTAATTACACATAATCAGAACAAACCACAAATAATAATGAATAATCACAACTAATCACAAGTAATTCAAATATTTACAACTAATTACAATGTAGTACAACATATATAATCACAAATTAGTTCAACTAATCCAATATAATCACAAGCAACCACAAATAATCAAGAATAATCATGAATAATCCCAACTAAGAAATCACAAATAATCACACGACATATCACAAATAAAATATTACCACAAACTAATTACAAGTAATTACAACAAATCAGATAATTACAACTAATCCCAAATTATCACAACAATCACAACTAATCACAAATAAAAACTAATCACAAACAATTACAACTAATTACAAATAATCAGAACAAACCACAAATAATAATGAATAATCACAACTAATCACAAGTAATTCAAATATTTACAACTAATTACAATGTAGTACAACATATATAATCACAAATTAGTTCAACTAATCCAATATAATCACAAGCAACCACAAATAATCAAGAATAATCATGAATAATCCCAACTAATAAATCACAAATAATCACATAGTACGACATATCACAAATAAAATATAACCACAAACTAATTACAAGTAATTACAACAAATCAGATAATCACAACTAATCCCAAATTATCACAACAATCACAACTAATCACAAATAAAAACTAATCACAAACAATTACAACTAATTACAAATAATCAGAACAAACCACAAATAATAATGAATAATCACAACTAATAAATAACAACTGCCTGCAACCAGTCACAACCAAACACAATTAATCACAAAAAAATACAACTCATCACAAATAATCCCTACCAACAAGTAATTACTTGCAATAAAAATATATATATTTAATATATATTGTTTATCTGCAGAGCGGGTCCAGCAGGAGATCGATCGAGTGATTGGAGATCGTCAACCCAAAGTCCAGGACAGGAAGAACTTACCGTACACAGACGCAGTGATTCACGAAACCCAGAGACTCGCCAACATCGTACCCATGAGTCTCCCTCACGTCACCAGCTGCGACGTCACCTTCAACGGATATTTCATCAAAAAAGTAGGATGCTGGCAAATATCTAGATTTTATTGGTTTTATTACATTTAAATGCATCCTATACCTGTGATTTCTCATCTTCAGGGAACCTCAGTGATGCCCCTGCTGTCCTCAGTCTTGTGGGACGAGAGCGAATGGGAGACGCCCAAAAGCTTCAACCCGGCTCACTTCCTCGACGCAGACGGTCGATTTGTTACTAGAGACGCCTTTATGCCCTTTTCTGCAGGTGATTCTAGATTTACAGACAATATAACACATCAGGATTTTATACTGTTACATTTACCTCAGAAATCTAAACATACCCCAAACCCAACCTCAATCTTAATTCCAAAAACACTACCCCCAATCTCAATCCCAATTCCAAAACTCTATCTCAATTCCAAAACCCAAACCCAACCTCAATCTCAATTCCAAAACTCAATCTCAATTCCAAAATCCAAACCCACTCTCAATTCAAAAACCCAAACTCAGTCCCAAAACCAAACCCACTCTCAATCCCAAAACCCAATTTCAATCCCAAAAGCCAAACCCACTCTCAACCTCAAAACCCACTCTCAATCCCAAAACCCAATTTCAATCCCAAAACCCAAACCCACTCTCAACCTCAAAACCCAATCTCTATCCCAAAACCCAATCTCAATCCCAAAAACCAATTTTAATCCCAAAACCCAAACTCAATCCCAAAACCCAACCCACTCTCAACCTCAAAACCCAATCTCAATCCCAAAACCCAAGTTCAAACCTAAAACCCAAACTCAATCCCAAAACCCAAACCCCACTCTCAATCTCAAAACCCAATTCCAATCCCAAAACCCAAACTTAATTCCAAAACCCAAACTCACTTTCAATCGCAAAACCCAAACCCAATCTCAATTTTAAAACCCAAACTCAGTCCCAAAACAAACCCAAACTCAAGCCTAATACAACCTCAATCCCAAAGCTAAAACTCAATCACAAAACCTAAACTCAAACCAAAACCCAAACTCAAATCCCAAAACCCAAACTCAAATCCCAAAACCCAAACTCAAATCCCAAACCCAAACTCAAATCCCAAAACTTGAACCCAAACCAAACTCAATCACAAAACCAAAACTCAATCCCAAAACCTAAACTCAAATGCAAATCCAAACTCAAACCAAAACCTGATTCCAAAACCTTAACCCAATCTCTATCCCAAATTTAAGCCTAAACTCAACCCCAAACCTAAACCTAATCTTAATCCCAAAACCTAAACTCAAACCCAATCCTAATACCCAAACTCAATCCCAAAACCTAAATTTAAAACAAAGCACAAACTCAAACCAAACTCTTGGTTTGGGTCTGAGTTTAGGTTTGATTTTAGGGTTTAGGTTTGAGTTAGGCTTTGAGTTTGGAAAGAACATGAACAGTACTTATATATCTTATATAATCATATATGTAATACTGTATGTATGGAACGCAGAAATAGTTTGATATAATCTTTTCTATATAGAATATAGACGATATTATATGTGTGTTTAATCTGCAGGGCGCAGGGTGTGTCTGGGGGAGAGTCTGGCAAGGATGGAGCTCTTCCTCTTCTTCACCTCCCTCCTCCAACACTTCCGCTTCACTCCTCCACCAGGCCTGACGGAGGATCAGCTGGACCTCACTCCAGTGGTCGGCTTCACGCTGAACCCGGCCAATCAGGGGCTCTGTGCCGTGCCCAGGATCTGACTGCTGAATCTGAGGCTGAGACTGCAGGCGAATCTGGATTGTTTGTGTTGAGATGCTGTTCACACTGTTATTTGTGATCGAGTGATTGGATTTACCTGTCTGGACATCACAACCTATCTGCAGATGTTGCTGTAGGTTTTAGACCCCTGCATTTTCCTCACTCTGGGTTTGAGCAGGTCGTTGTTTGTTGTGTTGTGAAACAAAAGACACGTTAAAACCTGATTAGAGAGTTCAGAGCGTCCAGACTGAGACACATTTCTACAAATCTGATTATGATCACATTTTAAACCACCTGCAAATATTCCAAATTCGTTATAGTTTAATGTGGTTTAATGTGGAGCAACAATTATTGTTTAAAATAGCTGTTTTTTTTTGGTTTGCTTTCCCCTGGGTTTGGTTTGTTTTCAAAGAGTTTGGTTTATCCTGCATTTGTGAGGTTTGGTTGGGTTTGAGATTTAGTTTGGGACTGAGTTTAGTTTGGGTTTGAATTTTGGGTCTTGGTTTAAACTGATTTTGGGTTTGCGGTTTGAGTTTTGGATTTGTGTTTGTGGTCTGGGTCTGAGCTTTAGGTCTGGGTTTGAGTTGAGTTTGGTTCTGAGTTTTAGGTCCGGGTTTGAGTTGAGTTTGGGGTTGAGTTTTGGGTCTGGGTTAAAAGTTTTGGGTTTGTGTTTTGGGTCTGGTTTTGAGTTTTGGATTTGTGTTTTGGTCTGGGTTTGAGTTGAGTTTGGGGTTGAGTTTTGGGTCTGGGTTAAAGTTTGGAATTTGTGTTTTGGGTCTGGTTTTGAGTTTTGAGTCTGGGTTTGAGTTTTGGGTTTGTGCGTTGGTCTGGGTTTACATTTTGTTTGGGTTTGAGTTTTGTTTGGGTTTGTGTTTTTCTGCTTTGGTCTGGGTTTGACTTTAGTTCAGGTTTGCGTTTTGGGTTTGAGTTTGCGTCTGGGTTTGGGTTTGAGTTTAGTTTGGATTAGAGGTTTGGGTTTGAATTTTGGGTCTGGGTTTGAGTTTTGGTTGGGGGTTTGTTTAGGTTTGGGATTTCAAATGTATCAAAAATGTATCGCAACAATTTGAATTGCAAAATTTTATACATTTTTTAAAAACAGTACCCGTTTTTGATGATCAGTTTATGTGTAAAGATTGGTGTCAGAAGTGGTTTATTTAGTGTCCACTAGATATAAGTGTTGTTGTTCTTTGGTGCTCTCTTTTACTTAGATTTTTATAAATATATATTTTGAGGGGTTTTCTAAAATTTGATTTTAACAATCAAAATGTATCGCCTTGCTTATGTTTTTTTTTTTTTTTTTATTAAATTGTAACTCCTGTATTGTGATATGTACTGTATCGCCAAGGAGGCAACATAAAGTAGATAACTTAAAGAAACATTGATTAGAAAGGGGTGTTTCCAAACATTTTGAAATATGGGGGCAGTTTCCCAGACAGGAATTAAGCCTAGTCTTGGACTACACAGCATTTTGACTGGAGATTTTTTTCATTAAAAATAAAATATAGTCTAAGAATAGGCTTAAGTTTTCATGTTGCCAGGAAAAAAAGGGAGAAAAACAGAAAAAAATAATAATTAAATAAGTAATTAAATAATCAAGGTAGTAGGTAAATACATAAATAAATTAAACTCAAATTATTACACATTTTAAAAGGTTAAAAAACAGTTATCACAGAGGCACAGAGTCAGCCACAGGCGTAATCTCTCAGACACAGCAAACCCTTTTTTAATATGTTAATGTGGGGCAGAGTAAAAAACTAAACATGACAGTAAATACTAAAGAAAAGCTAACTAACAAAATACAGACGTTACATTTTAACGCTCAGGGCTGATGAACAGGAACATATAACACACACTCGGTGCTAAACAACCTGCAAACGTCTCCATAAATACCTTTAATTGATTGATGTGTGCAGAAAACCACACGTATATAAATATTCTAACTAATAATAAGACAAATAAAATACAAATAAATAAAAAAATTCTAAATAAAACGTCAAATGGCAGTGTTTCTTCTTGGGTTGGATTTATTACATCATTTAATTACATCATTTTATTATCTAATGTATTAATTATAGAGGAATTCAGTGAACCTTTGCTGTGTATGAGCGTAAGGAACAGTACAAGACCAACAGGCACATTCGTACACTGATACGCCAAACGTCATGGTAACGGAAAAAAAACCATATATATTGAGTCCCATGACTTTTGGCACATTGCATGGAAGCTAAGGAATTATGAACTGAGCTCTGGATGTGGAATTTGAATGATTTCTGACAGATTTGTTCATCTTTTCAATCTGTTCATATGGACAATTCAAGCCAGAAGCTGCCGGTCACCATCATATGTATCGTATATATGTATATATACCAACCTCACTCACAAGATAGCACCTCACAACTTACACAGGTGTGGGTGTTCCCAAGCTAAGCTAACGTCCCCTGAGGTACACGCTGTTTTACATGTTACAGATCCGACATAAATACCCTTTTAATTGTCTTCTGAACACAGTTTTCTTGTTCTCTTTGCGAACCTGTAATGCTAATCATTCAAAAATTAGCATTTTAGCTTTAGCATCATCTTACACTCACTGACAAAAAGTGCTACACAACCTGGATTAGTGCAAAACTTGGCATGCAGTCACGTCTCTCTTATGGCTGATATATAACTGATTATAGATTAGGGGTGGGCGATATGGCTCTAAAATAATATCACGATATTTCAGGGTATTTTTGCGATAGCGATATACTTGGCGATATAGGAAAACAGAAAAATTTAATAATTTCAGGAATACAGTATAATAGTATAACAGAATAATCATAATGTGGCTAAATAAATAATAGAGCATAAAATAATATAATGCAGCAAATAATATTGCAGAATATTTAGTGCATGCATATAAACTGCAAACTAAAACAATTATACAATAAATACACTTAAAAGTAGTCCATTATTTAATGTGAAGCTTTAAGACAAAACAGCCCTATTATCACGATATGGATTTTTAATATCATGATATTTCTGTGTCACGATATATTGTATACGATATAATATTGCCCACCCCTATTATAGATGTGGCCTGATCTACTGTACCTTTTAGTGAGGAAACATTGATTGTAGGGCTGCAAAAACGACTGTTTTAGATGTCGACTAATTTGGTGATTATTTTATCATCAGATTTATGCTACCTCCCAGTGAGCTCTTGAACCAATGCATGCTTTCCAGTAAATTAACAGCTAAACTTTTAGGGCCATAGACTTATTTTGCGGTACCTTTTGATAGTTTGATGTACCCATATTAACCAAAAGATTCTAGGATACTTATATGTAAATTATAGCCCTATCTGAATGGGATCAGGTTCTCAGGGGGTCCTGAGGTAGTTTTCTCTTTTATGGGGGATTCTCTATGATTTTATTCCCGTCCAGAACGACCATGTGCGTGTTTTTCTTAGACGTCCTCTGAGATAAAAAAAATTACAGGCTGAATTATCTACTGTTTTTCTCTGAAATCTGTGCTCCTCTGGTAATTTTAATTATAGTTTAGCTATTAATAGTTCAGCTATTTGTCCACTGCCGCACACCGTAATTACACTTTCACCACCGCATGTTTCCATGGAGATCCATGTAAACACAGCAGCGAGTAGAAATGGAGGAGCTACTGAATGCTATGATGTCATGTGACCAAGAAAAAAGCCTAAAAACTCACTGGTCCTCCTGTTTTTTCAATTCAATTCCGGATGCAGGAGTTTTATCACTGTAGAGTAGAAGTGTGAAATATTTATTTTTCACTTATGTTCCCCTGAGAAACTAATCCTGTCTGGATAGGGATAAATACAGCCGTGTTCTGATTAGACACTGGGTCTTTCCACAAAAAAGGCTTTCAGATGCTGCTTTTGGGTAGTGTACCTCTTGGTGAGAGCTGCAACTAATATATATATATATATATATATATATATATAATATCTTCAACATTTTTGAATATGGTGAACAATATTAATATCGTACCATACCATATCACCCAGCCCTAATTATCACATCAGGTTACTCATTTTTTGCCGTTTTTAGCAAAAGAAAAATGAACACTGTTCTAATTTCCCATTATATATCTATTAGAGACAGATTATATCTGTCCAGTATCATTTATTTTACTTTAATCCTGGATATATGGAGATATTTGGAGTGCATTATTATTAATATTATTAGTATAATGACTTTCTGGATCATTGACTTCTGTTACAAATGTGATAAAATTATTTTATTTTTTAATATCTCAGTTAGGGGTATGTGCCATATCATATTGCTATATCATATGCAATAATTATAATAAGTTTTATTTTAATTTTGGTGCAGTAGTGCATAATTAAAATTACTTTTTTAATATAATATTTTAATGTTTAGTCATATCGCCAAGAATCATTATCGTTATCGCGAAAATACCATGAAATATCGTGATATTATTTTAGGGCCAACTGTAGGACCAACCCTTCAACTTCTTCCAGACACGTGTGCTGCATTTTTGTGTGTAGAGTGAAGAGCTACAGGATCTACAGGCCCAGCTGTAGCAACATCATCTGTGGGTAAATGTCCTGCAGGATCCAAACAGAACCTGTAGAACCTCCTCCAATCTCATATCATCTTATATCCAGAATAGAGGAACCAACAGCGTCTAAACTAGAGCCTCATTTTTATTGTATTTCAACAGTTTAAGCCAATAAACGTATTATTAATCCTTTCAGTTTTTGTTGTCAGTGAGTGTAAATGAACACACAGTTTATTAGCAATGGGTGATCTGAGTTTGACTTTTGGTAAATACAATAACAGTTTTAAAAAATACATTACAGTAAAAAATATATATTGCAAGCATAAAATAAAGAAGAGGAGGGAAATTAAACAGCCAAAGGTATCACACAGTCCACTATGGCTGCAGCTACAGTACTACTGACAATGATTCACTCTCAGGTGAAGCCTATTTTAAGGAAGACCACATTAGCGTATCCACAAAAGGGTACCGCTTTAAAATAAGACTCCTTTATAAAAACATCTTTTTTTAACATAATTAATAACAGTCAGTTTAGTCATTTAATATGTTAGTATACATACAATTATGATTACTGGATAAATAAGAATAAATAAATAAATCTGGGTACTTAAATGAATAGTAAAGTGATCTATCAGACTATGAAGGACACATAAGGAATCATTTAGTAACTTAAAATCAGTGTTAAACAAGCTAAAATACTCTGTGAAGAAGCATTTAGATGCTGTTAACTTGTGGTTTCTGAGGCAGGTAACTCTGGTGAACTTATCCTGTACAACAGAGGAAACTTATGCTCCTCTTGGACTCTCCTGGGATGCTCCTGATGAGTGCCAGTTTCATCATCATAACATTTTTGATGGTCTGTTTTGTGACTGTACTGTTTTTTTTTCTTTATTTAGTTGAGTAGTTGTTGCTTCTCATAATCTGGATTAGAACATTACTCAAATATTCACTATTCACTGTATACCTGTAACTCTACGGCTGCGTACAGAAACTTTTGCTACTCCTCCTCTCCTACCCTGGAAGAAGGTGGAGGAATCAAGGAGAGGAGAGGAGGAAGAGGAATGGAGGGAAGGAGCTGTAACTGGGGAAATGGGACAGCTGATCCCTTTTAGATAGGACGTTGACTACCGATGAACTGAGCCAATCACAACGCTCACTTTCAGCACATGAATACTGCACAGCCAATCACAGCTTCTGGATCGAGCTCCGCATACAAAAATTAAAATGAGAGATCAATAAACACAATTCCAAATTCTAGAGATCATAACTTTAACAAGCATATTAAGCTTTAAAGAACAGCCTGATTTGCATATGTAAATATTAAATTATTTTAATAGTGAAATGACTTGACTTGATTTCACTGAATGTAATAAAACAAAAAAACAAATTAATAAATAATAAATATAATAATAAATATTATATTTTTCATACATGTTGAAGTGATGTGTACATGTACAACAACATGTTACATATGGGATCATTAATATACTTTTACTGAACATACAGCTTATCTAAACTATAAATTATATCACTGCTTTACTGACTGTTTAATTAGATAAGGAACCTAGTTAATTAATATGTTTATGACGTATATTTGGGCGTTGCCTTCCCCATTTTCGCGTGCTCTGTGGGCGTGGATGCAGTGACGTCATTCGAAAATCCCTAAAAGTCTACCGGAGTAGGATGCACTGATGTACCCTCCGTTGGAAGCCTCCTACAGGAGGATTTTAAGCGGCTACTTTTGTCTCCTACGGTTTTTGGACAGGCGGCAAGATGGCGTCACGAAATCAGTTTCTGGGTCACGGAGGAGATTTTTGGGGTTTCTGGACGCAGCCTACCTCTTAACTACTTACAACTGATGCTCTCAAACCTTAAAATTAAGAGGCAAGAAATTCAAGTATTAAACTCTTGACGAGTTCAGCACAGCTGTTAACTGAAAGCCATAAAATCTTAAAACATATTCACATTTGTTTGCTAATTAATTGCATATATTTTTCTTTATAGTTTGAATGAGTTTAGTATTAATCCACAATGTATAACACTTTTAAATAATGATGAAAAGATACCCACTGTATTTAATGTGTGTCCTGATTTTAAACTGGTATTGTATGAAAATAAATAAATGAATGTGGAAACTGAATCACTATTTGGCAAACTTCAGGCTACAGTATCCCTTTCTCTTTATGTTTTCTTTATGTACTTGCTAAATATTAATTTAAAACCATTCATGAACTCTTCATAAACCCTTTATAAAGGAGCCTTATTTTAAAGTGGTACCCACAAAAAAAAATATTTAAATGAAGTTGCAGGACGTCAAGACCAATCATCTTCACTTATTTAACTCTTCATTTATTTAACTCTTAAGGTATGAAGAGCAAACTGTTCCCTTAACGTTCTCTAAACGTTCTCCACCTTGATGATGGTCAGCTGGGCGTCGTGGGGGGAGATGGGCGGGGCCGAGGCCTGGGCTGAAGAGCTGCTGGTTTGGAAAGTTGGGTCTGTGCTGGTGGAGGCCATTTCCACAGACTTGTTGTCCAGCCCTGTGAAGGTGTCTGTGTGGGACTGTGTGTAGGAGAGCCCGTCCGGCGTGTAGGTCTGAGCCTGGGTCTGGGTGAAGGATGGCGTGTGGGTCTGGGTGAAGGATGGCGTGTGGGTCTGGGTGAAGGTCAGAGTGTCTGAGGTGCTACACGGCTGGAAGCCGTTGATGGAGGCGGAGCCAAGGCTGTCCAGAGAAAACTGCTCGATGTTCTCCAGCGCAGACCCGTCGATTTCGCTGAACCTCGGCTGGGCCTGACTGCAGGAGGTGTAGATGCTCTGGCTGGTGGAGGAGAACGGGCACGGGGGCACGGTGGAAGCTGGAGGGTGCTGAAGGCTGCAGGGACCCAGTTTTGACGCTACCTCCTGCAGGGTGCTGAGGATCTGCTTCTGGACCTGCGTCTGCTGGCTCTGCTCCCTCTCCAGCCGGCCCTGCTGCTCCACGATCACCCGCAGCGCCAGCCCAAGGCTGCGGATCTCCGAGGCCAGGCTCTTCACCTGCTCCTGCAGGCCGCTGGGCGCCGCCGTGTCAGCGCCGCTCTGCTGACACGGAGGAGAGGGCTGGCTGGGCGGAGCCGGGGCCCGGATCGAGGAGTTTGGGTTCTGGGGGGTGGGACTCGACTGGGTCGGGGTCGGGAGCCGGATGCCGACGCGAGGCTGCTGCTGCTGCTGCTGAGGGGAGCGAGTGGGCAGGTTTCCCCTTTGGAGAAGTCCTCGTCGGAAAAGGCTGGCCCCCGGGTGAAGACCTCTCTGAAAAAGACATATAAGCCATAATATAATGTTAAAAAATGTATTAACTACACAATATTTCTGCATAATTTAATCATTTAGATTACAATACAGCTGGACGATATATTGATATTTTATTGCATCGTGTCTGTGTGTTCCCTCGTAAATATCTGTAGCTCCGTCCCCACATTACCTGTCCCCAGGTGTTTCCTGTCTCCTTTACCCTCCCTGTGTATTCATAGTAGGGTTGCAACGGTATGAGATTTTCACGGTATGATAACCGTCTCAGAAAATACCGCGGTATCACGGTTATCACGGTATCACAGTTTGTTACATATATTATTAAACTGACCCTTAAAGAAATTACAACAAAGGTTTTTGTTCAATGAACTATTTATTGTAGAAACCTGGAACAATTATATATATATATATATACACATACACACACACACACACACACACACACACACACACACACACACACACACACACACACACACGTGTCACACATTACATGTACTCTTAAGAAGTAAAGATCCTGTATTTAAACTATTCAGTACAATTATTTAAGTTTAAATTATTTAATATCTGATAAACTGAGCCTGGGTCAGTGTCTGATCAACAACTCTTGTAAACGTCCGTTTTACTGCCAAGTTGGTATATAAGCAGATACTGCAGAAAGAGGGGATTTATTTCTGACATGATCCTCACAATAGATATTTCTATTTTAAGGCTTTCACACCGAGTCTGGTTTTAACATATAAAAAACAGGCACGCCAGAATGTGAAAATGAACGCATGTAAATGAATGGCGTCTTTCACATCCAGTCCGGCCAGGACCTTTACACGGACACGTGAATCCGTCGTAGCACGCACTTCACGCCTGTACCTGCGTGCCCAAATTTCGGATAACTCAGCGCTTTTGCGCTTACTGCATGGGTTGTGCACGACTACAAAGAGGTTTTATTTAGGTTCAGATTAAAATTATAAACTGAACACATACTTTGCGCTGCACAGCGGGGTGGTGTTCTTGGAGATGGGAGAACAGGTTTGGCGTATGTCCACCTTTAGCTGTGACTTTACGGCCACATAGATTACAAATCAGATAACCATCCTCGGGTGCGTTCGGCGGGTATCCGAAATAGTCCCACACTGCTGAGTTTTAGTTTAGCCTTTTTTTAGGCGGACGGAGATTTGTTTAGTCTGATGCACTTTCTGCTGTTCTCACCGCTGTGTGCTGAGCAGCTGAAGCGGAGCAGAGTTGCGCATGCGCGGGTGAGTTTCTTCCACTGGCTTGCCTTTTACCGGTAATAAGCAAACACACACGGTATGATAACCGTGCATTTTAATACCATGGTATACCGTGAAACCGGTTACCGCTGCAACCCTAATTCATAGTCCTGGTGTTTCGTTTGTCAGTTTTTGTACATTTTACATCTGTCTTGATTGCATGCTCTTGGTTTTCTAGACAGTTTATTTCTAGGTAATTTCCTGCCGTTCAGCTTCCTTGTTTCCTCAGCCTGGTTTATTTCTCGTTTGTTAGCCTCCCCGGTTGTTTATGTATTTCCGGTGTTTATTCGTTAGTTTTTTTGTTTATTAATAAATTCCATATTTTCATTTTTTTTTATTTCAATTAATTTAATTACAGAGAGTGTATAAACTCATTTTTAATTTGGATTGTATAGGATGTGTAGCAAATTAAAATAAGAATCACTGTACTGTTCACAAAAGAATAGCAGATTTTGTCACTACTAATAGATTTGGTCTGTGTGCCAAAATACGGTAGAGATAAAACTGTGTATCGTGAAAACACCTATACATATTGTGATATTGTAATATTTTTATTACGGGATGCAACTAACAATTATTTTGAAAATCAAATGATCTGTCAATATTGTTTTCGATTAATCACATTAATTGCATAAAAAGGGAAAAAGCTAAATTCAATTTAAAGCATTTTATTTAATACATAGAATATTAGTTAGTATTTAAATACAAAAAAATAGCCAGAGTTACATTTATTTTATCATCATTATTTTATTATAAAACTTTAATGTAAATTAAAGTAAACTATTACTATTTAGTAAACTATACATTGATTACAATACAATTCGATTTACAAATTATACACATTATTTACTTGTTTAACTACTCTAGCAGACTCTCTTAACATTAAGTGAGAGAAGCCTGACTAAATTACTAAAACCACGGCTTGTTTTGGAACTGCTGCTCGATCTGCCATATTTAAGGTGGAATTTTACTAATTAACTAAGAATAAGTAAAACATCTTGTTTAACTACTCTAGCAGGCTCTAGGACCTTTGAGTGAGTGAAAAAATAAACAAAATAGCTCCAGTGTTGTAATTTGGTGGAAAAACTTAAATACTTATATTCTCTTCTGCTTCTAAACTCACCACATTAGGAGGTCGGGTTGTTGAGATCTCAAATGAAGCTGCTTGAGGTAACATGACTTTCCTTCCATCAGCGCCAGTGAAACAAGACTGATTCCTCAGTAACGATACTGCCTGTGGGCTGGTCTGAGGTCCACTGTCCCTTACCTAAACACACCCAACGGGAGTAGAATGCATGAAGAAAGTTAAACAAATAAAGAAATAGTGTTAAATAAAGTGAATCTTTTGTCTAATAGATGGTTCGTACCCTCGCCCTGTGTAACAGAGCCTTATCCAGGAGTCTCTTCCGAGCCACGAGAACCGGATTGGCTGGAGAGGGCGTGAATCTTCTCCGTGCAAAAGCCGTAGCCATAGTTCCTGCACTAATCCCTGAGCGCACTGTATTAATGCCCTCATGCTGGGCGTTCTGCACCAGCGAGGTGACGCTGACGATGCGAACGTCCTCGTCCTTCCCGTCCCCCTCCTGCTGCTGCTCCTGCCCCCCCTTCCCCGTCCCAGAGGACTGTCCCCTGGTCTCCTGAGGAACCCCGATCTTCCCTGAAGAGTCTGTAGGGGACGGGTAGCTTGTGACGCGAGATGCCTCTCGCAGGAGACTCCTCAGCTGCTGCTCGTTCCAGCCGCTCTGCCTCACTTCGCTCAGACCCACCTCCCTCGCCAGAGCCAGCCCCGAAGCCGGTGAGGGTCCACTGCCGCCGGGGACGGAGTCTTTCGGCCGGGTCCTCCCGTGGAACTCCTTCAGGAAGAGGTAGATGGCCTGTGCAGACACCTTGATGTTCTCCAGCTCCAGGACAGCTTTGATCTTGCGGAAGCTCAGGCCTGCTTCTCGCAGCTCCACTACCTTACGCTTGGCAGCGTCATCCAGTCTGCCCATGATCGCTTCTGCCCGCTGAGGTCTGCTTAAACTACAAGACATAAAGGTTTGTGACATAATAATGCATCTCAAAAAAATTTTATATCAATGGAAAGTTACTTCAGTATTTTAGTAATAAAGTTCAAAATGTGAAACTCAGAATATATAGATGTATTACACACAGAGTGATCTATTTTAAGAGTGATCTGTTTATTTCTTTTATTGTTGATTATTGATTATGGCTTACAGCCAATTAACAAAACCCAGAAATCAAGAGCAATTGGTACTTTTTGTATGCAATGTGGGCAGTGTGCCAAATCCTGCTGGAAAATGAAATCCACATCTCCATAAAAGTTGTCACTGACTTTGGACTTGATAGTAAAACACAGTGGATCAACACCAGCGGTGACATGGCTCTCCAAACCATCACTGATCATCAGTATATTTTACATTTAATTTGGAAATCAAGGGAGCAGAGTCTGGAGGAAAATCGGAAAGACGAACAGTCCGATTTTCAAGTGAGTTTCCAGAGTAAAAATCATGAGTCTTGCTAGAAACTACAAGATTAATACAGAATTACTGTATTATTAACATCCTTTTAACACCCCAAACCATCAAATACCATGAAACATACAAACAGAAAAAAATGATCTTAAACTGAATTTGTCAGCAGGGAAACTATAGCTAAAATATAAATACAGCCCTGGAAAAAGAAATTAGGAGAGCACTTCAGTTTCTGAATCAGTTTCTCATATTTTGCTATTTATAGGTTTATGTTTGAGTACAATTAACATTGTTGTTATTGTTGTATAAACTAGTGACAACATTTCTCCCAAATTCCAAATAAAAATATTGTCATTTAGAGCACTTATTTGCAGAAAGTGAGAAATGGGTGAAATAACAACAAAAGATGCAGAGCTTTCAGACCTCAAATAATGCAAAGAAAAAAGTTCACATTCATAAAGTTTCAAGAGTTCAGAAATCAATACTTGTTCAATACCAGTTTTCATTCATCTTGGCATCCTGTTCTCCTCCACCAGTCTTACACACTGCTTTTGGATAACTTTATGCTCTTTTTTACTCCTGGTGCAAAAATTAAAGCAGTTCAGTTTGGTTTAATGGTTTGTGATCATCCATCTTCCTCTTGATTATATTCCAGAGGTTTTCAATTTGGTAAAATCACAAAAACTCATCATTTTAAGTATCTCATTTTTTCCAGAGCTGTATAGTTATCTAGCGTTGGCAATGTTTACTAAACAGACCCAGGAGATCGTTAGCATTAGCATGTTAGCATTTTTTAGCATATGTAGCTACTCACCTAATTCGACGCTGGGGGAGTATTAATAATAATAATAATAAGCGCAGGTACGCTCTCTCCGCCGGTTAAATCACATTTATACAGTTTCTCATATAACATACACATTTTTACTAATATATTTACCCCAACCCGGACTCTGTAATACTGTTTAATACTCTTTATTAGCGCTCAAACGGCTAATAAACCTGCTAACACTGAGAAACAGCCCTGCTGGATAAACAATAGCGTCGCACAGCTGCTGACGCAGCGCTCAGAGCGCCGGAAATACACCCCCTCTGGAGCGGATAGGCGCAGGCGCAGTAGCAGCACGGAGAGAGTGCGCTTCAGTACAGGAACATGTGAGTTTATTTTTAACAAAATTACTGCTTTTATCTCTTTATACCCTGTTTAATCTACATGTTTAATTAATTTAGGAGGTGCTCTATAATCTGACTGCATGCAATCAAAGCTAAAAGCCGAATAATATCATTTATTTCATCTAAAGAAAGAAGGCTGATTAGCTAAGCTAAACTAAGCTAAGCTAAGGTAGCTAACGTTAGTGTTATTGTAGTTTATATAGTTAGCTCACTCAGCTAAGCTAAATAACCTTTAGTTATATATGGATGACTCTGGCTGGATGAATTTAGCTGTAGCTGCTGTTAGGAATTAATAACAAATTAATAAATAAAAGTTATTAATGTAATGTTTATTAACCTGTGTTAGTAGATTAACTAACTAGTTAACCTAAGCTAGCTAGCTAGCTAATCGTTAGGTTAACGTTATTTAAACTACGGTGCTTAGCTTACTAACGCTATCTCGCTAGCTAGCCTAATATTAGCACCGGTAGCAGCATAATTGAAGAAGTTTTTTAACCAAATCACTGCTTTAATCTCTTTATAACAGGTTTATTCTACATGTTTATTTCATTTAGAAGGTGCTCTATAATATGACTGCATGTAATCAAACCTAAAAGCCGAATAATATAATTTATTTCATCCAAAGAAAGAAAGCTGATAAGCTAAGCTAAGCTAAGCTAAAGTAGCTAACGTTAGTGTTATTGTACTTTATGTAACTTAGCCCATCAGTGAATCAAATGAATGAATAAAATGAATAAATGAATTAAATGAAAGCTATGTATGTTTTATATTAACCTATGTTAGTGTATTTTATCTAGTTAAGTTAGTTAGTTAGCTTTCTTGTATCTTTTTAACAGTTAAATTATCTAGTTAAATTATGCAAGTTCGTTTGGAAGGGTCCAGTACTTTGTGTATCTGTACTACAATACACAAAGTACTGGACCCTTCCAAACGAACTTGCACTACATAGTAGGGGTGGGCAATATTATATCGTATACAATATATCGTGAGACAGAAATATCATGATATTAAAAATCCATATCGTGATAACAGGGCTGTTCTGTCTTAAAAGTAGTCTATTATTTACTGTGAAGCTTTAGGTGTATTTATTGTATAATTGTTTTAGTTTGCAGTTTATATGCATGCACTAAATATTCTGCAATATTATTTGCTGCATTATATTATTTTGTGCTATATTATTTATTTAGCCACATTATGATTGTTGTTTTACTCTTAGACTATATTCCTGAAATTAATTAATTGTTTCTGTTTTTCTATATCGTCAAGTATATCGTTATCGCAAAAATACCCTGAAATATTGTGATATTATTTTAGAGCCATATTGCCCACCCCTACTACATACCCAGTACCTGCACTACTGCTATACTTGCACTGTCAATTCGCACTTTAATTCCCCAAAAAACTGTGAACTTTAAGAACTTTACGCACTCATTCACTTTACCAGCCTTAAGCTATATACCACATTTGCACTATTGTTATACGGGTTCTATTTATACTGTCATTCCATCTCAATCACCATCAATATTGCACTATTGTCTTACGTATGTTTATTGTGTTCTTGTTGTATTGTACATACAGTGTCTCCCACTCTTTTCGATTATATATCTTATTTCTTTTTACTTATATTTATATATCTATTTCTCCCCCACACTACTGCACCTTGTTTTTGTCTCATGTATGTCTATTTGTGTCCCTGCTGTATTGTACACATAGTGTCTCCCATTCTCCTTTATTATATCTATTATCTGTACTTGCTGTAAAATTGGAAAGGAGAGTAACGTAATTTCAATTCTCTGTATGTCCTGCAGTACTGACAATAAAACTACTTGACTTGACTTGACTAAACTACATTACTTGGCTTGCTAACGCTATCTAGCTATTTTAAGATTAGCATCTGTAGCTAATAGCTTCAGTGGAGGAACATGTACGTTTATTTTAACCAAATTAAGTTACTGCTTTAATCTCTTTATTACAGTTGTAGTGTAGCTAATATATGGCTGTAAGTGTTAATTAACGTGAGACTTCTGTAGGTTAGCTAGCTAATATAAAAAAGCCGGTTTAATGTAACGTTATTTGGCCAGCTAGTTAGGTTATCTAACTAGATTAAAATTAGCATCAATCATAGATCATCCAAGTATCATAAAACATTTGGCTAAATATGTTTTACATGCAGAATAAGCTGTTTTATTTCATCCAAAGAGTGAGTGAATAAATGGTATGCAGATATGGGTTTACTTACATGAGATTATGTTAGAAAGTTAGTTAGCTAGCTAAATAATTGTTTAATTTTTTTAAGAGCTGGTTTACATTACTTCCTTGGAACCGTCAGAGCATAGCCAAGTAATAGCAAAAATAAAAAACTTCACATTTAGCTAAATATGTTTTTTACCTGCAGAATAAGCTTTTCATGAAAAAAAAAAGGTTCTTTAGCTTGAAATTGACTCGTTAGCCAGAGTTGCTAGCTTATGGTTAGCTTGTTAGCTAAGCTATGGTACAGTAAAAAAAAAAAAAAAAAGTTTGGCCACATTTCTTCTCATTTTATGTTATATTTCTTTTTATGGTTTATTTTTTACATTGTAAATTTAGTATTGAAGACTTTAATAAAACACATGAGGAATTATTTAGCAAACAAAAAAGTTTTTAATAGCAACATTTAGCTTATTAAAATAATGAAATTTTTGCACATTTCTGGTATTTGAAAGTGTTAGTAAAAATGAGTACTTAATTGCTTAACAAAACAATGCAATTTAATGCAATATCGATATTTTAGCAATATTTTCTTACACCATCTTCATCCATGTACACCAATAGTCTGCTGACATACCAGCTATTAATCTCTAATGCTGTCCACTGTCTGACCGTGCCTTTCTGTTACATTTCTGCATTTTCATCCTTATTTTATTTTACATATTTTGTCATTCTTTTGTTATATATACAGGGCCCCATCACCTACCAAACGCAGGGAACGTTCAGAAGATAAAGGCAGAGAAAGGGGCAAAGAAAAGGCTGCAGCGAAGGAAGGTGCTGAGAAGGAGAAGGAGAAGGAGAGGGGCAGGGACAAGAACCGCAAACGCCGCAGTAACTCTACTGGGAGCAGCAGCAGCAGGTGAGATCAGTGTAATGCAGAATACACTAGTGTCTGTGTGAGTAAATGAGGTTACAGTGCATTTTCTGTAATTCTACAGCACTTTACTTTCCTAAAGCAGTTCTAAATATCTGCTTTTTCTCATGGTTTACTCTCTTAATTCTTTGGCTCGCATGTCTAGATCCAGCTCCAGCTCCAGCAGCAGCTCTGGATCCAGCTCTGGTTCATCCAGTGGTTCCAGCTCCTCCTCTGGCTCCAGCCGCTCTGGATCCTCCAGCTCTTCTCGCTCCTCCAGTTCCTCTGGTTCCTCGGGGTCGCCGAGCCCCAGTCGCCGCCGACACGACAACCGCAGACGCTCACGGTCAAAGTACACAGCATTCTCATTCACTACACTTTCTCTACAGCAGGGGTCGGCAATTAGGTTTGGCCACGGACAAGATATTTTCCAAGCCATTACGGGTTTTTTGAAAATGAAGTGCAATGGGATGGAGTGCTACAGACTAGTAGCTCTCCAGCCCAGAGGGTTGTTAAACCCAATTGCAGAACAGTTGATCTCAAAGCAGTAGGGGTGTCACGATTCTCTAAATCCTCGATTTGATTTTATTTCCGATTTTAGGGTCTTGATTCGATTCTCGATTTTCTTTTTATTTTTTTTTTACAGCAGAGAGGCTTATTTCAAAAGGTGGGCTTGATATAAGTGATGCAAAGTGATACAAGTGATCTGTAATACACCACATTAGGCACTAATGGTCAAATTTTAAACAATTTAATTAAGATATATGTAATGCCATCTAGTGGCTTTTTTGGGTAGCAGCAGTGTGCACTAATAAAACAGCAATGTGCAACATAACAAAATAAATAATAAAAAAATACAGGAACAGTCATGTACAAAATAATAGAACAATTAGAGCCTTAACAAACTGAACTCTATCCTACTATAACAGTTAAACATGAAAAATAAGACTCGGTCCCTGAGAATGACGAGTTTTTTTTCTAATAAAAATATATTATTAACTTTATCTGAGAGAAAGATGCTTCTTAAGGTACCAAAACTATTAACATATTTGAGGCTAGACAAAACAACTGTTATTTTATTTTATTTTTTTATTTAGTTTTTCTTTAATAAGATGAGAATGTCCACATTCTCTGGAGAAAGTGCTGCTCTTTGAGCAGTCACAATGCAGCTACAGTGTGCTGCGCCATTTGTGTAGCGCGCGTTGATCCTCTTTTTGACTTCGAGGCTCGAGACATAACATGACATAATTTCGATTAAATATCGAAATCGTGACACCCCTACAAAGCAGTTAAACCTCAGAAGAAAGGAAAAAAAAATTATTAAACCCGTATCGACAGGGTCGCGGTCCAATTCACCTACCGCTGCCCCGGCTAGTAAATTGGGACACAGCCGGGAAAAAAATGCCGTTAGGTAGATACTTTATTGATCCCGAAGGAAATTTAGCAGCCAGTAGCAGTTACGCAACACAGTAAAAACAATAAGTGTAGTACAATAAGAGAGCAGAGTACGGGATACTAGACTCTTAAACTATAAAATAAAATTCTAAACTGAGACTTAAAAATATATACATAAATATATGAATACAAAAACTAAACTATAAATGTGGAAGTAAACAGTTGTAGATATGAGGTAGTGCAGTAATAGAATAAATTAAATATAGGAGATAGCAGGTATCAGCAGATATGACAAATATTAAACATAAACCTGTACATGTACAAGTATTGTATTTAAGTTAGGTGCATAGTGTAGTGTACAGGGATGCAAATGTACAGGATGTACAGTAAAATTACAATAAAGTCACAGGGTGTAGATGTACATAATACAAAGTGTATTCCCAGTACAGATAAATAAAAAAAAGGCTGTGATTAAGAAAGCACATATGAGACTCGTTCCTCATCTGTCCTCTCTCTTCCGGCTCCACTGGGAGGAGTTGAAGAGTCTGATGGCTCTCGGAACAAAGGATGTCCTGAGTCTGTCTTTACTGAAACTGATCCTATATAAGGAAATAACTAAACTAAAGTCATGCCAAGCGTGACAAAGAGACAAGGGATGAATGTAAACAAGAGCTCACCAGAGAAGCTTTTTATTTTTTAGTTTTTTTTTTTCATTATCGTTTATTATAGTTCAAACAACCTCATGGGCCGGGTGTTTTATGCTTGCGGCCACATCTGGGCGCCTGTTGCTGACCCCTGCTCTACTTAATGGAAGTTCCTTGTTTTTATTGTCTTTTTTTCATTTTTTTTGCGCTAATGCTGCTCCAGCCTTAGTGCTGGAGAAACTTGACAGAAAACCCACTCTTATAATACTGTACTTCACCAGAGTGGCTTTACTGCTCCTTAATACCTGACTGGTAGACACAAAGAGCACCGAATTAAAAGGTGCACTGTCGGTTTTGGGGAAAATTAAAGGATTTTAAGTTACTTTATAATTGTAATTAACTGCTTTTCAGGTCCAAATCGCAGAAAAGGGGAGAGGAGAAGGAAAGGAAGAGGAGAAGTCCGAGTCCGAAACCTACCAAACTTTGCCTGGGAAGACTGACCAGGAATGTCACGAAGGTAAAATCTGATGGATATAGATTATTATTATTTTCCCATCTCTTTATTTTGTATTTACTTATTTGTTTGTTTACTTATTCACGGATTGATTTACGTGTTTATTTGTAGGATCACATCCAAGAGATTTTCTCCACCTACGGGAAGATCAAAATTATTGATATGCCACAAGACCGGTTACATCCAAACTTGTCCAGGGGCCACGCCTATATCGAGTTTGAGACCCCAGAGGAGGCCCAGAAGGCTCTGAAGCACATGGATGGAGGTAAATAGAAGGATTTGCATATTTTTAAAGTATTTGTTTATCAGTTTTTTTCTACAGAGATCAACAAAAAAGTGTTAAACAAACCAGAATATGTTTCATATTTTACGTTCTTCAAAGTAGCTCCTCTTGCTTTCAGATGACATCTTTGCACATGTTGCTTTGTATTTTCTCAGTCAGTTTTATGAGGTAGCGTCAGGCTTTCAGTTAACAGCTGTGCTGAACTCATCAAGAGTTAATTACTTGAATTTCTTTCCTCTTAAAGCTCCACTAGGTAGGATTTTGAGATTTTGTGCTCGGGGGCTCCCCCTACAGTTGTAGAATGTAATAAATGTTTCAGGCGGATTAGTTTTTCTTTCTCGTTTTCTGGCTTTCACAGACATATTTGGTCTCTTTCCAGCTTCTGCCAGAGTGTCTGTATGTTAGTTTGTAAAGAATGAACCAGTAGTCCTTGTAGAACTGTTAGAACTAAAGGTCGGAAAGCAGGTCGCAGTTCTCGCGAGAGTTGGTCGCGGCCGCCTCGGAAAACTTACAGAGTCTGGTTTGAGCTCAGAGGAGCTCCGGCACAGACACGAGAGCACCGCTATTCCTCCTATTACACCTCAATGCAGCGCTGCAGTGAGTTTCAAGCTGTAATTTTACTTCTTTAAAGATCAGTAATCAAGGAAATCCTACCTAGTGCTGCTTTAATTATTACTCTCTGTTTCTTAGGACCTCTGTGATGGGGAGCTAAAATTGGCTTTGATTAGCTTTTATTTTAGGTTATTTTATCATTCCGCCTTAAAATGCTGCAGCCCCTGCCGGCTGTTGCAACATTTAAGGTGTAACGGGAAAATAAGCTAGCTAGCTAGCTACTGAAACAAACTACTAGCGATCCGTTTTATGCTTGTTATGAAAAAATAATAAATAAAACATTGAAACTACACATTAAACTATGGTAATATAGTGCTAATCATCACTTTTAACAAGAAAAATACATCTGTGGATTTCTTATCAGTGATTCTTATACCTCTTTCGTTTGAAGTGTGCATCTCGAAAATCTCCGTTTGAAGGGATAACAAGCCCTCCTCCTATAAGTCCAGCCTAACAAGAATAAGGACACGTATGCACACGCAAAACAGGGATAATGTAAGGGATAAGGGATAGGGCCAAGGGGTGAGATGGGATTGGGCCGTAGAGTTACAGGTATACAGTGAAAAGCTCTATTTGCGTAATGTTCTAATCCAGATTATGAGAAGCAAGAACTACTCAACTTCTCAAGTAAAGAAAAGTAAAAAAGAAAAAAAAAACTACTAAGAAATGAAGGTCAGTCAAGCTGAAAGTCAATTTCAAGAAATTTGAAAGCATTCTCAAGTACAGTCGCAAAAAAGACCATCATTGTGATGTTATGATGATGAAACGGGCACTCATCAGGGCTATCTCTGGAAAGTGCAGGAAGAGCAAAAGTTAGGATAAAATAATCAGAGTATTTTACCACAATTCCTTATGTGTTCCTTCATAGTCTGGATCACTTTACTATTCAGTAATTATAATGACTGGTACTGTATATCGTATACTGTATATTGTCCAATGAAAAACAAGTATTTGCAAAACAGCAACTTTTTCGGGAGAACGAAAAAACATTCTAAACTTACAATGGAAGTTAATATAAAAATAGTTTATTTTAGGTCATTTTGAAGTATTTCTATTGGTCCATTCATCAAGAAATTTGGGCACAGTGCAAAGGACAGTCTGCCAGTTTGAATTATGTAGTAAACTTAAAATCAACAAAAATGGAGATTCTTGTTTGTCATTGGACAGAGACGATATATTCTTTGATATTACTGATTTATTGTCTTTCACTGGGTGAGCATTAGGGGTGTCACAATTTCGATATTTCATCGAAATCGATTGAAATTATTTCATGGTTTCGAGCATCGAAGTCAAAAAGAGGATCGACGATCCCTCCCGCAAATAGCGCAGCACACTGTAGCTCAAAGAGCAGCTCTTTCTCCAGAGAATGTGGACATTCTCATCTTCTTAAAGAAAAACTTAAAAATATAAAATTAACAGTTGTTTTGTCTAGAATCAAATATGATAGTTTTGGTACCTTAAGGAGCATCTTTCTCTCAGATAAAGTTAATAATATATCTTTATTAAAGAAAAAAACTTCTCATTCTCAGGGACCAAAAAAAGTCTTAGTCTTATTTTTCATGTTTAACTGTTATAGTAGGATAGAGTTCAGTTTGTTAAGGCTCTAATTGTTCTATTATTTTGTACATGACTCTTCCTGTATTTTTGTATTATTTATTTTGTTATGTTGCACATTGCTGTTTTAATAGTGCACACTGCTGCTACCCAAAAAAGCCACTAGATGGCATTACATATATATCTTAATTAAATTATTTAAATTTGACCATTAGTGCCTAATGTGGTGTATTACAGATCACTTGTATCACATTGCATCACTTATATCAAGCCCACCTTTTGAAATAAGATATTGTAAATTTGATGAATCAAACCAATGACTGACCAAAGAATAATCTAAAACTGGCATAGGCCTCTCTGCTGTAAAAAAAAAAAGAAAAAAGAAAATCGAGAATCGAATCGAATCGTGACCCTAAAATCGGAAATAAAATCGAATCGAGGATTTAGAGAATCGTGAAACCCCTAGTGAGCATCATGAACTTAATTGACTCAGACAATAAGATGTGTGTTTATCTTCTATTCTATAGGTCAGATCGATGGTCAGGAGATAACAGCTACAGCTGTCCTGACCCCCAGGATACGCCCTGCTCCCCGCAGGATGACTCCTCCACGCAGGATGCCGCCTCCGCCCCCGATGTGGCGTCGAACTCCACCACGCATGAGGAGAAGGTCAGTGTCAGGAGCTCTGTGTGTTTTTGCTCCAAAAATCGCTCCAGTTCAGCATCAGAGTAATAAAATGTGCAGAAGTGAAAGTCTCTGCATGCACTGTTCTGTTTCAGTGAGAGATGCAGATGCAGTAGCAACACTTTCTTTTTTTCTTAAACTTGAAAAGCTGCATCATGATGATGTAAGCTTTACTGTGCGCAGAGTGTTAAGCGCAGTGTGAGCACAGGCCAGCAGGAAAGTGGGGAGCGGCTCGATTGTGCTTGGACGGAGTACAGACATCAGAAACTCCTATAGTTTTATGCAGAAAAAAAGTTTTTTGGTTTTACCAAATTGAAAACCTCTGGAATATAATCAAGAGGAAGATGGATGATCACAAACCATCAAACCACCAAACTGAACTGCTTGAATTTCTGCACCAGGAGTAAAGCAGCATAAAGTTATCCAAAAACAGTGTGTAAGACTGGTGGAGGAGAACATGATGCCAAGATGCATGAAAAAAACTGTGATTAAAAACCAGGATTATTCCACCAAATATTGATTTCTGAACTCTTAAAACTTTATGAATATGAACTTGTTTTTTTGCATTATTTGAGGTCTGAAAGCCCCATTTTTTTATTTTAGACCTTTCTCATTTTCTGCAAATAAATGCTCTAAATGACAGTATTTTTATTTGGAATTTGGGAGAAATGTTGTCTGTAGTTTATAGAATAAAACAACAATGTTAATTTTACTATTACATATACCTATGTATACTTTTTTATTTGAGACTTACCTTATCTACTTTTTTATTTGAGGCAATTAAGTGCTTTAACTGCATCTGTTATGTTTTTTTTATTTAATTTCTGAGATTATATTCACAAATATATAATTATATATTTTTATTAATTATAAGAATATACTAATGGAACAAAATAAATGTTTGAGTTTTTAGTACAAATATAATTCCAATTAAACATTTAATAAACAAACCAATCTATTATCTTTACTGTTTTTTTATTAACAATAACTTACTAAGATTCAGATTTTATATTTAATAATAATGTAACAGAAATAATGTAGTGTAATGTAATGCAAAAAAAAGTATTTATATGCAGTATACTAAAGCATAAACAGTTATACAAAGGACACCATTAAAGCTTCACAGAAATCTGCTTTTAGAGCAGGATAGCGCTATTTGTACAATATTAGATGCTATTACTGTGTCACACTATAACTGAAACACCTGTCATTTTAGTGTGGGAGGTTTCATGGCTAAATTGGAGCAGCCTGGTGTTCAATCTTCATTAATTGCACATTATTGCACCAGTAAGAGCAGAGTGTGAAGGTTCAATTATCAGGGTAAGAGCACAGTTCTGCTCTAAATATTACAATGCACACAACATTATGGGTGACATACCAGAGTTCAAAAGAGGACAAATTGTTGGTGCACGTCTTGCTGGAGCATCTGTGACCAAGACAGCAAGTCTTTGTTATGCATCAAGAGCCACGGTATCCAGGGTAATGTCAGCATACCACCAAGAAGGACCGACCACATCCAACAGGATTAACTGTGGACGCTGTAAGAGGAAGCTGTCTGAAAGGGATGTTCGGGTGCTAACCCGGATTGTATCCAAAAAAAACATAAAACCACGGCTGATCAAATCACGGCAGAATTCAATGTTCACCTCAACTCTCCTGTTTCCACCAGAACTGTCCGTCACCACTAGCAATTATGGAATGTTTTTTAGAATGTGTTTAGTGGGGAAAGCTTGAGTGTAAAGCTTTCAGTGTAATAGTGTGTGTATGTGTGTATCTTCATAGCTGAGTGATTCTGTTCTGTGATTTTGTTTTTTCAGGTCTCGTTCGCCTCGTCGTCGCTCTCCAGTGAGAAGACGCTCTCGCTCCAGATCTCCGGGCCGCCGACGCCATCGCTCACGCTCCAGCTCCAACTCCTCACGATAGAGAGGCTCTTCTCACACCTGACGAAGCTTTTAGTGCAGCGATGCACCTTCACTTCACCACCAACAGAGCTGAAACTGCAGGGCCTGATCTGAACGCGGACAGAAACCGTTAACGTTGCATCAGAAACGATTAGTCATTCGTAAAAATCCATATTTTTCCCCCTTCAGGATTTATTTGTACCTGAAATCCCCTGTCATCACATTATCGTACCCACTGAAGTGAAAGAGCGTAGTTTTTTCTTTTCCTCTGTGAGCCTACTGTGCGTACTGAGTGGAAGTTTCGCATTTTATCATATTTTTACATAACTTTGAGGTTAAACCTAACTCTGATGAGACTTGATTTTTTTCTGTATTTTGGATCATCAATTAAAACGTTTCTTTACAAATTGAGTGTATTGTCTTTACTTTAGTTGGACTACTTTTAAATTCTAAAAGATTTCTGTTGTTTGAACAAAAAAATAAAGGGTATTTATTATACTTTTTTTTACACAAGTTAGAAATACTGTAGATCTGTGGGTCGAAAACAAAACGTATTCATGAGTTTCTTTGCACAAATTTACTCTCACATAAAGATAAAGATCACCAGCTTTATTCTTTCCAGTTTCAGTTTCTTTTTAGAATGTGCCATTTAAGGGCTCTGACACTTTTATGCAAATGCACTGTTGCTTAACCGTGATAGAAGCACAAAACTCATTATTTAAAATGTCTTACATCTCCCTCATCTGCTCATTTGCCACGGACAGAAGGTACAGATCCCTCCCTCAGAAGAAGTCTGCTAGCTAATCTTGCTGTGCATTTTTTTTTAAGTTCTCAACCAGCAGACCGAAATGGTGGATCTTCAACTAGTGGGGCTCTGGTGGGGTTTAAGGGGTGGTGCCAGGTGCTAGTGGAGCTGATAAAATGGACAATTGGTGTTGTGTTCATAATGTCATTCTTGATCACTGTATATGTTTGTCTATGTGCCACAGCACCCCACACAGCATTTTGACAGTACTACATTAAATTAAAACAGAGTAGAGTAGAGAGTAAAAATGAACTTAAACCTGCCTTTTGTCGGCTCTCCCTGTGTTGTATACGTTAGTGCTTTGCAATGCACGGTGCTGGTGCAATGTCCATAATTATGAATGTCAATATATATCCAGGCCACTTGATGGCAGTGTTGTATCTAATTTTAATAGGGGCTCCTTAAAGTAAAACAATTAACTAATAACTGAAAGTATTTGAGAAAATATTGAAAACAAATATATATTGTTTTAAAAAAAAGGAGGAATTTTTCCAAAGTTTTTGTCTGTAGAACATCAGTGCTGGAACAGATGGAGTTACTGCTGTTACCCTCTACTGCATCATTTACACACTTACAGCACATTCACACTTCCATCATCATAATCACTAGAAAAAGACACAAACACAGAGGACTCTGTTAAAACTATTAAAAGTAGAAGTTATTTTCTTTAGAGAAATTACAGATGAAGCCAGAGAGCGGTGAGAACTGTTTCCTACACCTTCAAATAAAGACTCTTGGAAACTGGAGAAAAAAAAACACCGTCTCACATGCTGCACATGTATCAAACCTGTATAAACGTCTGCTTCTACACCAACAACAGAAACCCTCATACTAGAGAGACGAGAGACTCGTAGCTTTATAAAGGGAAGAGCATCTTTTGTTGGAGTGGAGAGTAAACAGCTGCTCTGAAGTTCATGCTCAGGTCAAAGAGGAGGTGTAGAAAGGCCAGGCTGTTTGCTTTTGCTGTTTTTATGCAGCAATAGCTGCACAGCTGCCCCAATAGATGTGTTTGTGGGTATAAGAGAGAAGCATGTAGCGCTAATGCTAATGCGTAAAGGCAAAAAAAAAAAAAAAATGCATGAATTCAGATTTGGCCGTTCACATTCATGTAACATGTCCACGGATCGGATAGGGATATGATTTAGGACCACATATGAAAGTGAAAAAATCGGATTTGGCACGTTCACACAGCCATGAAGAAAAAAATAAGATTTGAGTCACTTCAGCCTGGTAATGTGAATGTAGCCTTAGAGGTCTGACAGGTCATTTTATTTTATTTTTCAAGGTATGATTTCTGCTGTTCTGATTGGATATTTTTTACTTTTCTTTTACTTAGTTCTTGTAAAATTTGATATGAAAAAAAAAAGACAACAAAAACATATATATGTAATTGTAGCCGCTTTCTTGTGATTGTAAGTATTGTGTAAGTATCGTGACTGGCAGGTTCTGGCCAATACCCAGAGCTCGTGCTGTGGTGACCATCAGTGCTGGGGGGAGGAGGGCGTGTTTCGGGGGGCGTGGTGTTGGGGATGCTGCGAGCGAGCGCGTGACCGCTGGAGGTCTCTGTTTCAGAGAGAGGCGCGTCCTCGCGCGAGAGGAACCGGCTGGACGAGCGCGCGCCGGAACTCACTCCCCGCCTCGCGCTCAGCGCTCCGGAGCTCGGCTTGCCTTCCCGTACCGGAACCTTTACCGGAACATTTACCGAACCGCCTCCCGGGACTGCTGCTGCTGCTGGGCGCTCGCGCGCACGCGGACAATGCGCTGACAGTCGCGAGCGGTCTGACGCGCGTGCACGTCCCGAGCTCTCGCTGCCAGCAGCTCCCCTGAGCACGCGCGCACGAGAAACACAGAGAGCGCGAGACACCGGGAGATACCGGGAGGAGACCCGCGCGCTGCTGTCGGTTCCGCTCAGCTGCTCTTCTCCAGCATGGCCTCCGAGACCGACCGGAACCGGCGCCGGCTGCTCGCGCTGCTGGACCTGGCCGGGAACGAGCTCTGCGCGGACTGCGGCGCTCCAGGTGAGTCCACTCCTCCTCCGCACGAGCACGAGCATGAGCACGAGCAAGGTCGCTCTAGGTAAAGGCCTAAAGTTTTTAGCTTAAAACATAACTACCATAGCAACAACCTAGCAACCACTTAGCTACAACGCCCAGCTCCCTGCAGCTGAAGCGTGGCAACACCTTAGCAACCACCCATTACAACAACAAGCACCTTAGCAACCTCCCATTACTACATCAACCACCTTGCATCATCTTGTAAACCAACACAATTACCCTTGTGACGCCTTAGCAACAACCCATTACACCAGCAACCACATAAAAACGCCTTACCAACCACCTTGCAACATCTTGTGAAGCAGCATATTTACCCTAGTGACCTCTTAGCAACAACCCTCTGCTGTAGCAGCTACATAGCAACACTTTAGCACAACTTTTGCAACCAACATTTATACCCTAGCACCACTTTAGCAGCCACCCATTACTACAGCAACCACCCATTACCACAGCAACCACCCATGACAACAACATCGACCTTAGCAGCCACCCATTACAACAGCAATCACATAGAAACGCCTAAACAACCACCTTGGAACATCTTGTGAATCAGCACATTTAACCTAGTGTCACCTTAGCAACAACCCACTGTAATAGTTACCACATAGCAACACATTGTATCACAACTTTTGCAACCAACACATATACCCTATCAACACCTTAGCAACCACACCTTGCAACACATTGTCACCCGTCTATCGTAGTTACACCCTAGCAAAAAACTCACTGCAAGAGCAACCACCTTGCAACACCTTAGCAACCAACGCATATACCTCGGCTTCACTGTACCATAGCAACACATTACCCCATCCAACCCATTATAATGCAAACCACACATATACCAACTGTGAGAAAATATTGGAGCTGTATGGGATGGATTATCACAAAACTTCTTTAGGAACCTCTACAACTCTACATGCTGAGGCATCTGCTAGGTTGCTAAGCATTACGCATGCATTACTCATGCATTACAAATGCATTACTCAATTTGTAATGCAATTACACATGCATTACAAATTGAATGTAGCGTGTGCTGCAGTCTGTATCAGCTGTGTTTCTGTTTTTTCAGGCTCCTAATGTATTCTCTCGTAATGTGGTGTATAATGATAAATAATCTTTTTCCCAGAGTAAACCACTTCCTGTGGCTGAGATCTCTGATACGATGTGTAATGAGATAATATTCACAGTTCAGAACGCCTTTCTGTCTGTGTGCAAGTGTGACCTCAGTTCAGCGGAATTGCTTTAATGTTGCTTTGGTGTTGGTTGGTAAAGAGTTAGATGGTTGCAAGGTGGTTGCTAAGGTGTTGTATTGGTATAGGTGTTGGATGGCATGGTGTTCTTAGGTGGTTGCTAAGGTGTTGCTATGGAATAAGTATTGGATGCTAAGCTGTTGTTACATAGTTGCTAATGTGGTTTCAAATGTTGATGTGGTGTATGTTTTAGACGGTAAGGTGTTGTTAAGTAGCGGATAAGGTGTTACTATGGTGTTGGTATTGGATGCTAAGCTGTTAGGTGGTTGCTAAGGTGTTTCTATGGAATAGGTGTTGGATGCTAAGGTGTTAGGTGCTTGCAAGGTGGTTGTTAAGATTTTATATTGGTTTAGATGTTGGATGCTACGGTGTTAAGCAATTGCTAAGGTGTTTGGATTGGTGTGTTGGAAGCTAAGGTGTTAGGTGGTTGCTACGTTGTTGCTATGGTATATGTTTTGTATAATAAGGTGTTAGGTGGTTGCTAAGGTTTTGCTGTGGTATAGGTATTGGATGCTAAGTTGTTGTTAACTAGTTGCTAAGGTATTTGGACTGGTACAGGTGCTAAGGTGTTACGTAGTTGCTACAGTGTTGCTATGGTATGTTTTGGATGGTAAGATGTTGTTAAGTACTGGATAAGGTGTTACTATGGTATTGGTATTGGATGCTAAGTTGTTAGATGGTTGCTAAGGTCTGGATTGGTACAGGTGTTGGATGCTAAGGTGTTAGGTAGTTGCTACAGTGTTGCTAAGGTGTTGGATATTAAGGTAGTGTTAAGGTGTTGCTGTGGTACAAGTGTTGGAAGGTAAGGTGTTGTTAAGTTTTTGCTAAGGTATAGGTGTTAGATTGTTGGGTATTGTTAAGTTGTTGCTAAAGTGTTGATGTGGTACAAGTGTTGGATGTTAAGATGTTAGGTGGTTGCTACGTTGTTGATATGGTGTAGGTGTACAATGGTACAGTATTAAGTGGTTGCTAAGGTGTTGATATGGTACAAGCATTGGATGCTAAGGTGTTAGGCGGTTGCTAAGGTGTTGAAATGGTATTGGTGTTGGAAAGTGGTTGCTGAGGTGTTGATATAGTATAGCCGTTAGATGGTAAGTTGTTGTCAGTTGGTTGCTGAGGTGTTGATATGGTATAAGTGTTGGATATTAAGGTATTGTTAAGTTGTTGCTAAGGTGTAGATGTGGTATAGGTGTTATTAAGTTGTTGGTAAAGTGTTGATATGATATAGGTGTTAGATGGTAAGGTATTGTTAAGTGGTTTCTAATGTGTTGCAACACTTTGTCTCCTCCCAATTCAAGAATAATACTGATTTGAGTTTCGGGGAAGAAAAGCTGCTTTAAATTCTTAGAAACAGTATCTGTTCCTGTAAAACCTGTTGTTGTAGATCCTGATTGGCTGGATTTCAGTAGACTCTGTGGGTGATCTGTCACGAGCTGCAGGTACGTCTGAAACTGAAGTCTGAAGCTCTGTTTCAGTTACACCATCAGCAGCTCAGATTCAGAGATATTCAGTTTATTAATGATATGATTATTAATAAGACTCAGTCAGGCGTGATCACACCGGGATTAACTCTGGGTTTGTTTATCTGAATCTGTAATCAACGTCTGCAGCAGAACAGATGGCCGATAGCTTCTGTCCCAAGGTGACCTGATGAGGCGTTCAGCCCCATTCATCTTTTCTCTCTTATTCTGTTTCTCTCTTTCTTTTTTCTATCATTTTATTCTCCTACATCTCTCTTTTTCTTTTACTCTCTTTCTCTCTCCCTTCCTCCCTCTCTGTCTTTATCTCTTTTTGTCTCTCTCTCACTGCTTTCATCTCTCTCTCTATCTCAGTTTTTTTTATCACCCTCCCTCTAATTCTCTCTCTCTATCACTCTCTCTGTCTGTCTCTCTCAAAACTACTATAGCAACAACCTAGCAACCACTTAGCTACACCACCCAGCTCCCTGCAGCTGAAGCGTGGCAACACCTTAGCAACCCCCCATTACTACATCAACCACCTTGCATCATCTTGTGAACCAACACAATTACCCTACTGACACTCTAGCAACAACCCATTACAGCAGCCACATGAAAAAAACACCTTAACAACCACCTTGCAACATCTTGTCAACCAGCACATTTACCCGAGTGACCTAGTGATGCAACAGCAACTCTCTTTTCATTCTTATTCTGCTCCCTGCAGCTGAAGCGTGGCAACACCTTAGCAACCACCTATTATTACATCAACCACCTTGCATCATCTTCTGAACCAGCACATTTACCCTAGTGACACCTAAGCAACAACCCATTACTACAACAAACACCTTAGCAACCACCCATTACCAAAGCAACCACATGAAAAAAACGCCTTAACAACCACCTTGAGACATCTTGTGAACCAGCACATTTACCCTAGTGACCTAGTGATGCAACCTCAAATCTATTTTCAATCTTATTCTGTTTCTCTTTTTTCTATCATTTATCCTCCTACACCTTTTTTTTCATTTACTCTCTTTTCTCTACCTCCCTCCCTCTCTTTGTTTTTCTCTCTGTCTCTCTCTCACTGCTTTCATCTCACTATTTGTTTTTTATCCCCCTCCCTCTAATTCTCTCTCTCTATCACTCTCTCTGTCTATCTCATAACTACCATAGCAACAACCTAGCAACCACTTAGCTACACCGCCCAGCTCCCTGCAGCTGAAGCGTGGCAACACCTTAGCAACCACCCATTACAACACAACTACCCATTACTACATCAACCACCTTGCATCATCTTGTGAACCAGCACATTTACCCTAGTGACACCTTAGCAACAACCCATTACAGCAGCAACAGATGCAACAGCAACTCTCTTTTCCTTCTTATTCTATTTCTCTTATTCTTTTTCTATCATTTATCCTCCTATATCTCTCTTTTTCTTTTACTCTCTTTCTCTCTCCCTCCCTCCCTCCCTCCCTCTCTTTGTTTCTCTTTTTGTCTCTCTCACTGCTTTCATCTCTTTCTATCTTTCTGTTTTTATCCCCCTCTCTCTAATTCTCTTTCTCTCTATCACTCTCTCTGTCTGTCTCTCTCTCTGTCTATCTCTTTTTATCTCCATCACTCTAATTATTCATGTCACTATGTCTCTCTTTTTGCCGTCATCTTTCTCTTTTTTACTGCTTTATTCTCTCTCTCTCTCTCCCTGTTAATATACTCTCTTTCTGAGTATCATTCTTTTTATCACTCTTTCTTTTCTAGCCTTCATTTTTTCTCTTTATCTTACTCGTTTATTCTCTCTCCCTCTCCCTCACTCCCTCTCTGTCTTTATCTCTTTCTGTCTCACTCTCACTGCTTTCATATTTTTCTCCATCCTTTAATTCTGTTTCTCTTTAAATTTTTCACTCTCTCTGTGTCTCTCTCACTCTCTTTCTCTCTCACACTGTCTCTCTTTTGCTGCCTTCATCTTTTTCTTTCTCTCCTCCCCTCTCTCTCTCTTTATTGTCTCTCTTTTAATTGTCCGTCTCTTTCTTTATTCTCTCTCTCTCTATCTCTCTTTCCTTCTCTCACTCTCCCACCGTCTGCATGTTTCTCTCTTTCTTTTTATATCTCCCTCCTTCTATCTCTCTCTCTATCACTCTCGTTTATTGCTCTTATCTTTCTCTTTCTTTATACCTCTCTGTCTCTCTCTCTCTTTATTCTCTTTTTTTATTCTCTCTCTATGTCTCTCTTTTTATAACTCCGTCCCTCATTCTCTCTCTATCAGTCTTTTGGTCATAGCCTTCATCTTTCTTTCTTTTTACCTTCCTGTCTCTCTCTTTCTTCGTCTCTGTCTCTGTCTTTTTTTTGTGCCTGCAACTCTCTCTCTCTCTTTGTCTCTCACTGCCTCCATCTCTCTCTCTCTGTCTCTCACTTTTATTATATCTCCCTGTTTCCAACTCTTTCTCTTTATCACTCTCGCTAATAGCCTTCATCTTTCTCTTTCTTTCCACCTCTATCTCTCTTTATTTTCTCTCGTTTTCTCTCTCTCTTTTTGTCTATTTCTTAGTGCCTTTATCTCTCTCTATCTCTCTCTCTCTCACTCCTCACTCTCTCTTTCTATATCTCCCTCTCTTTAATTTCTTTCTTTCTAGTTCAGTCCAAACTACTTTTTTTTAATATAAACTTATATTCATATTTTAAATTTTTCTTGATATTCTGATTGTCATGGGCAGAAATTATAAACTAGAAAAGAAACTTCTATACTATACTAATGGAATAGTAGAAAAATGAATAATAAAGTTTAACACTCAGATTTCTATTTTTAGATTTTGTAAGTTTCAGATTAATGAGGAAGCAGTATATTTGATTGTTTCAGAGCGCACAGTGAGGTAATGGCAGTAGTAGAGTCTGTTTAAAGCATGGTCAGCGGGATGGGCTGTGATTGGTCAGCACGTCCTCAGCACAATCAACACAAATCCCTCAGGTTCATTCTGCTGTTCATGTGCTGAGTGAGCTCTGCTGTTTAATTTCAGCTCGTTCGATGGCTTACAACTCCGGCTGACTCTTATTCCACTAGAAATTTATATTATACAAATATATAGACACAAATATATATACACATATATATATACTGCAATTGTGTCAATTGATTTTAATGTTGAATATTATGATTCAGCTTTTTACAGTATTACCCTCAGTTTTCTTCATACCTACTGTATATTTTAGTAAATGATTAATTGCACAGTCTTATCTGATAACAGTGTGGAAAGATCTGTTCAAGGAAACCCGTCTATTAAATCCAGCCTACCACACACATTTCAGCCAGGTGTTATCTTGTGAGTGAGGTTTACAACAGAGCAGTGATAACCTCACTATAGGCTAACACCAGCTCTATTCCTGTCAGTTTTAATCCCTTTTCAGAATGAGCCATTTAAGGGCTCTGTCACTTTTATGCAAATAAGAAGTTGCTGGGTGTAGGGTTGCAGCGGTAACCGGTTTCACGGTATACCATGGTATTAAAATGCACGGTTATCATACCGTGTGTGTTTGCTTATTACCGGTAAAAGGCAAGCCAGCGGAGAAACTCACCCGCGCATGCGCAACTCTGCTCCGCTTCAGCTTCTCAGCACACAGCGGTGAGAACGGCAGAAAGTGCATCAGACTAAACAAATCTCCGTCCGCCTAAAAAAAGGCTAAACTAAAACTCAGCAGTGTGGGACTATTTCGGATATCCGCCGAACGCACCTGAGGATGGTTATCTGATTTGTAATCAATGTGGCCGTAAAGTCACAGCTAAAGGTGGACATACGCCAAACCTGTTCTCCCATCTCCGAGAACACCACCCCGTTGTGCAGCGCGAAGTATGTGTTTAGTTTATAATTTTAATCTGAACCTAAATAAAACCTCTTTGTAGTCGTGCACAACGCATGCGGTAAGCGCCCGCAAAAGCGCTGAGTTATCCGAAATTTGGGCACGCAGGTACAGGCGTGAAGTGCGTCCTACGATGGATTCACGTGTCCGTGTAAAGGTCCTGGCCGGACTGGATGTGAAAGACGCCATTCATTTACATGCGTTCATTTTCAAATTCTGACGTGCCTGTTTTTCATATGTTAAAACCAGACTCGGTGTGAAAGCCTTAAAATAGAAATCTCTATTGTGAGGATCATGTCAGAAATAAATCCCCTCTTTCTGCAGTATCTGCTTATATACCAACTCAGCAGTAAAACGGACGTTTACAACAGTTGTTGATCAGACACTGACCCAGGCTCAGTTTATCAGATATTAAATAATTTAAACTTAAATAATTGTACTGAATATTTTAAATACAGGATCTTTACTTCTTAAGAGTACATGTAATGTGTGTAACATGTGTGTATGTATATATATATATATATATATATATATATATATATATATATATATATATATATATATATATATTATAATCCATATGTATATATATATTTTTTTTATATACACCCTTAATGTCCTTAAGAGTAGTGGAAAAACCTGGTTTTCTTCACCTGATGGTGTACAGCTTCTTTTTTTTAAGGAGACATTATCTATATTATTGTTCCGGGTTTCTACAATAAATAGTTAATTGAACAAAAAACCTTTGTTGTAATTTCCTTAAGGGTCAGTTTAATAATATATGTAACAAACTGTGATACCGTGATACCGCGGTATTTTCTGAGACGGTTATCATACCGTGAAAATCTCATACAGTTGCAACCCTAGCTGGGTGTTTACTTAACACACATAGCAAAACATAAACAAGCTAGTTCATGCTTAACTGCGATAGAAGCACAAAGCTTATTAATTATTTGAAATTTTTTCCATCTCACTCATCTGCTGACTTGCCATGTACAGTAGGTACAGATCCCACCCTCAGACGAAGTCTGCTGGATAATTCTGCTGTGTACTGTTTGAGGTTTTCAACCAGCTGACCGAAATGCAAAATCTTCAACTGATCTATTGGGCAGGGTATTTCAAGAATACACTACTGCAGCAAAATGAAAATTTAATTTTATTATTGCATAAGATATGATATGACACACCCCTAATAACTGAGATATTAAAAAATACAAGAATTGTATCAAATTTGTAACAGAAGTCAATGATTCAGAATGTCATAATACTAATAATAATGCTCTCCAAATATCTCCATATATCCAGGATTAAAGTAAAATAAATGATACTGGACAGATATAATAAGTAGTATAATAAAGTAGATATATAATAGGAAAGAAAAACAGTTTGAATTTTTCTTTTGCTAAAAACAGTAAAAAAAGTTTAGTGATGGGACGATCCACTTTTTTCAGCTCCGATCCGATTCCTTTATAAAACTGCCGATAAAAGGGCTCTATTAGTTTTTTATTATTAGTACTATAATTAAGGTTATGTAATGAGGCTAAAACAGACCACGCAGCCCTTTGAAGACTATAGTAAAGTCATTTGACACACTTTATATACAAACACACATTAGTTTTCTTACAAATATATTTACATTTTATTTTAATTAAAAAAACATATATATATATATATATTAAATATGTTAAATATTAAATACAGGGCTCTAGACAAATTTTTTAAACTGGTTTTTAAACTTTTATTTTGATACGTAGGGTAGTCCATTAGCTACAATGGCTAACGGCTAACCGGCGATGCTAACTGTATTTGTGAGCTGAATTAATCACTGTTTTTTAATAACTGATTGATTTATTAATGCTGGTTAGAGTGAGTAAGATCTGTGGTCTGATATTGGATGTGGATTATGGCTGTAGTTCACCTGAGAAAGTTATTTATTACGTTCACAAAGCCTGAATTAAGCTGTCGGCCTAATGCTAGCTAGGCTAACAGTCTGCAGATGTTAAAGGAGATGGCTAGCGGCAATGCTAACTGTATTTCCGAGCTAAATTAATCTCTGTTTTTAATAACAGATGTGTGTGTTTGTGCTGGTTAATGTTTGTAGATCCTGTGGTTTTATAGTATAAGTGGATTACGACTATAGTTTACTCCAGTCTGTAGTTTAATACCTTTATAACACTGAAATGCAGCTGCTTTGGGTTCAGTGCTAGGCTAGGCTAACAGACTGGTGTTAATCTGTTCACCTCTCGGATGCTGAGTTTACAAATATTATATGTAGCCGTTTGGCGTTTCCAATAGTGCTGTGCGATATGATGATAAATATCGTTGATAATGATGATAAACTATCGTTTCTACAGTAATTTCATCGATTATTCATGCAAATATATGAAGTAGTCTACAATGAAATGTATTGGCAAAAATGCATCTTCGCAAAAAAAGCTTCCTAATGTGGTTTTGCGACATGATGCTGCTTTACCTTATTCGATGGACACTTTAAAAATGTTAGTTAATTTAATAATTGAAATACCTGTATAATTTTTAAACAATTAGCTACTGGATCTACCTCATCTGTTTTCATTTGATACATATATATTGCTGCACTAAAAGGTAGTAATTCTCATTTGTGAAAGTTTGCTTTAATGTCACTTTAAAATAAAGTTGGAAAAAAAGTAATCAATGATATTATTTTCTCATATTTTTCTAAGAATAACTGAAAACATAATCAAATGTGGTATATCAAGATATATATCGTTATCGTGATATATGATTTTTCCCATATCGCCCAGCACTAGTTTTCAAAGTAAAAACTCTCCAGACAATCAACATTTTTATGTAGAGAAACAGCTAAAATTGACTCAATCAGCTGCAGACTGAAGCTGCTGGGGGTTCAGGGTAAACTGTGGAACTAGAATCCGGATCAGCAGGTTTATTGTCCAACTCAAGCTGTGGACTGGAATATGTATCGGTAAGTGGATCGGCCGCGGTCACCCGATATCCGATACGTTAAATTACATTAATATTAGCCCTGATACCGATACTGTATCGGATCGGTTCCATCTCTAAAAAAATGGCACCATATTTCAGGATCTAATATTGTTCACTATATTCAAAAATGTTGCTGACATTAATGCGTACGATATGATATGGCACAACCCTAATGTTCACATTATCTTGGATAATAGATTGTTCAGTAACAGATGGGCTTTGATGATGTTGAAGATCTCCAGTGTGAATCTAAACCCAGTGTATTTCTGAATTCCTCTCCCGCTCTGCTCTGTGCTCTACAGGTCCGGAGTGGGCGTCGTTTACCCTCGGCGTCTTCATGTGTCAGAGCTGCTCGGGGTTCCACCGCAACATCCCTCACATCAGCCGGGTCAAATCTGTCCTCCTGGACCCCTGGGAGGCGTCAGAGGTCGAGGTGGGCAGCTGAGCTTCCTGTGATAAAATACTGTGATAATTTTTATTTAATATTTAAACTGTTTTTTTAATCTAAGACCTTCACAACTACTTGTGGGAATCTCTAGGCACCTTCAGATCAATTAAATTACAATCCGCTTTGACCTGCAATGTGATTATTAAACCATTTATTTAATCAGTGCATCTTAATGCATCTTTTTCTTCTACACACTTGTGGGATTACTACTGTATTTTCTGGACGTGCCTAAAATCCTTTATTTAAAAAACAAATCCATGGTGCGCTAGGCCTCAGAAATTATTGCGATAAACAATATTGTTTGCATTTTAAGACCATTTAATTGCACTGATATAAAGATAACAAAATATCATAACAAAGGAATTGCACCCTTTTAAAGACAATAAACTTTCCATTCCTGTTCACACACCTAATTTTGGAACCTGAAATGTTCCCAGCTTGAACCAAAAGTAGGTTATAATAGTTTTTTTTATATATACTATAATCAATTTTAACTAAAGTTTTAGTAAATTTTTGGTTCTATTGTCCATGTCTGCACTGTTTTAAAAATCATATGTTTCATAAACTCCTGAAGACAGAGCTCTTCAAAGAGCACTTACTCTCCTAACACCTCTAACTAACTACCTTCTACTACCAGATCAGGAGAATCTCACACTATATTTAATAAACTCCTGAAGACAGAGCTCTTCAAAGAGCACTTACTCTCCTAACACCTCTAACTAACTACCTTCTACTACCAGATCAGGAGAATCTCTCACTATCTTTAATAAACTCCTGAAGACTGAGCTCTTCAAAGAGCTTACTCTCCTAACACCTCTAACTAACTACCTTCTACTACCAGATCAGGAGAATCTCTCACTATCTTTAATAAACTCCTGAAGACTGAGCTCTTCAAAGAGCTTACTCTCCTAACACCTCTAACTAACTACCTTCTACCACCAGATCAGGAGAATCTCTCACTATCTTTAATATAAACTCCTGAAGACAGAGCTCTTCAAAGTGCACTTACTCTCCTAACACCTAGAGATGGGACCGATCCGATACAATATCGGTATCGGGGCCGATATTGACGTAATTCGACATATCGGATATCGGGCGAGCGCGTCTGATCCACTTACCGATCCATATTCCAGTCCACAGCTTGAGCTGGACAGTAAACCCGCCGTAACGTTAACACGAAACACATTACTGATCCGGATTCCAGATCCACAGTTTACCCTGAACATCCAGCAGCTTCAGTCTGCAGCTGACTGAGTAAACATTAGCTATTTGTCTACAATAAAAATTCAATTATCTGGAGAGTTTTAACTTTGAAAACGCTGTACAGCAGAACGGTACACGTAAAGTCAGCGTCCAAATAAACAGATTAACACCAGCAGTCTGTTAGCCTAGCTAGCACTGAACTGACAGCAAATTATATTTATAATTCACATATCCTATAAAAACACAGGATCTACAAACACTAACCAGCACAAACACACCAGTTAGCCGTTAGCAAATGAATTCCGGCATTGTGAATGTAATAAATAACTATATTAAGTGAACTACAGCCATAATCCACATCTAATATCAAACCACAGATCCTACCAACCCTAACCAGCACTAAGAAATCAATCAGTTATTAAAAAACAGTGATTAATTCAGCTCGGAAATACAGTTAGCACCACCGGTTAGCCATTAGCTATTGCAGCTAATCCTCTATGCTACTTGTCAAAATAAAAGTCTCCTGTGCAACCGTAGCAAAACAATGCCCTGAATTTAATATTTAGCGTATTTAATATTTACCTTTTTTTAATATTTAATAAAAATTAAATCATTTAACTTGAAAGGAAACTACTGTGTATTTGCATATAAAGTATGTCAAATAAATGACTTTTGAATGCATTTACATTAAATGCACTTGTGTATACTCTTCAAAGGGCTGTGTGGTCTGTTTCAGCCTCATTATGAAACCTTAATCATAGTACTATTAATAAACTAAAAGTATCGGTATTTGTATCGGTATCGGCAATTTTATCAGTTTTGTATCGGTATCGGATCGGAGCTGAAAAAAGCGTATCGTCCCATCACTACTAACACCTCTAACTAACTACCTTCTACTACCAGATCAGGAGAATCTCTCGCTATCTTTAATAAACTCCTGAAGACAGAGCTCTTCAAAGAGCACTTACTCTCCTAACACCTCTAACTAACTACCTTCTACTACCAGATCAGGAGAATCTCTCGCTATCTTTAATAAACTCCTGAAGTCAGAGCTCTTCAAAGAGCACTTACTCTCCTAACACCTCAAACTAACTACCTTCTACTACCAGATCAGGAGAATCTCACACTATCTTTAATATAAACTCCTGAAGACAGAGCTCTCCAAAGAGCACTTACTCTCCTAACACCTCAAACTAACTACCTTCTACTACCAGATCAGGAGAATCTCACACTATCTTTAATATAAACTCCTGAAGACAGAGCTCTCCAAAGAGCACTTACTCTCCTAACACCTCAAACTAACTACCTTCTACTACCAGATCAGGAGAATCTTTCGCTATCTTTAATAAACTCCTGAAGTCAGAGCTCTTCAAAGAGCACTTACTCTCCTAACACCTCTAACACACTAACTACTTCTAACCTCATTTCCTTCTTCCCCTCCTTCACTTCTCTATCCCCTTATTTCCCTTCGACCTCCTTTAAGCCCTATCTAAAGATGTTTTTACCTTTAACTTCTATTATTTTTGTACTTCACTATTGTAAGTCGCTTTGGACAAAAGCGTCTGCCAAATGTAATGTAATGTAATGCAATGTAATGTAATGTTATTTAATATGGTCATAAGTTCAAGGTCAAAATTTGCCTTGAGGGAACGGAAAACCATGAAAAACCATGGAAGATTATTGGTTAAAAAGGGTATGAACCCTGGACATTGTTGATTGCGCCGACTAACCGTTGCAGCCCTATTGTCTAGAAAATCATTTTTGTCATTTGTGAATCAATCCAGAATTATTTCTCTTCTCCAAAGCCATAGATATAGACCCATTTTATAGATTCCATTTATCAATATATTATTCCACTGTTATTTTGAAAGACCTTATTTTCTACACCTAAGTTTCGCTTCAGCCAAGTCTTTTTATTTCTCTGCATCCCTGCTTTATAATGAAACCTGTAGCTGATTGGTTGATTCTATAAGCACAGCAATAAACTTAGAAATAAAATTAGATTATGCATCACTATAACTATAATAAAGTATTGTCATATTGCCCAGGTTCTAGATCTGACCCAGTATCTCTGCTGGACCTGTGCCGTCTCTGTGTTTCAGGCTTGGCTCTGTTGGCTCAGGCGCAGGTCTCCTCCCCCTGCAGAGCAGCACAGAGAATCAGGCAGGTCATTAGTCTCAATCCAGAAGCAGCAGCACAGTGTGTGTTTCTCTCTGAGAGAGAGAGAGAGAGAGAGACAGAGAGAGAGGGAGACGAACAAATAGGCTGAGTATGAGATGAGTACAAGCTGAGTATTGAATGAGAACTGGCTGAGTATGAGAGAAGTATGAGCTGAGCACAGGCTGAGTATAAGAGGAGTATGAGCTGAGCACAGGCTGAGTATGACGTGAATGCAGGCTGAGTACGGCATATGTAGGGGTTGACTATGAGCTGAGTATGGGTTAAGCATGGAATGAGTACAAGCTGAGTACTGGATGAGTATGAGATGAGTACAGGCTGAGTATAAGCTGAGTATGAGCTGAGTATTTGCTGCTTGCATGCTGTGTACAGGCTATATAGAGAATAAGTATGAGCCAAGTATTTGCTGAGCAAAGGGTTAAGAACAAGTTAAGTAAGAGCTGAGTTCAGGCTGAGTACATGCTATGTAATTGCTGAATACAGGCTAAGTACATGCTGAGTAATTTCTAAGTATATGCCAAATACAGGCTGAGTATGAGCTGAGTATGATCTACATACAGGCTGAGTACAGGCTAAGTACATGCTGAGTACAGCCTGAGTACAGGGTTGAGTACACACTGAGTACAGGGTAAGTAGAGGCTGAGTATGAGCTGAGTATAAGCTGAGTACAGGCTAAGCACATGCTGAGTACAGGCTGAGTACAGTAGCTTGTGTAACTGTGTGTAAGTGGCTGTGTGTGAGTATGAGCTGAGTACAGGCTGAGTATGACCTAAGTACAGGGTTAAGTACACACTGAGTACAGGGTTGATTACACGCTGAGTACAGGCTGAGTATCAGTTGAGTACAGGGTTGAGTACGAGCTGAGAACAGGGTTGATTATGAGCTGAGTACAGGGTTGAGTACACGCTGAGTACATGCTGAGTATCAGTTGAGTACAGGGTTGAGTACGAGCTGAGTACAGGGTTGAGTATGGGTTGAGTACAGGGTTGAGTACACGCTGAGTACATGCTGAGTATCAGTTGAGTACAGGGTTGAGTACGAGCTGAGTACAGGGTTGAGTATGGGTTGAGTACAGGGTTGAGTACACACTGAGTACAGGATGAGAACGTGTTTTTCTGAGTGGTATCAGGGCGTGATGCCAGTACCCCTTGTGTAATTGTGTGTGAATGGCTGTGTGTGGATGCTGAGTACAGACTGATTATTTGCTGAGTACAGGCTGAGTATGAGTTTTTCTGAGTGGTATCAGGGCGTGAGGGCAGTGGCTGTGTGTGGATGCTGAGTACAGGCTGAGTATAAACTGAGTACAGGCTGAGTATTTGCTAAGTACAGGCTGAGTATTTGCTGAGTACAGGCTGAGTGCAAGCTGACCATGTGTTTTTCTGAGTGGTATCATGGCGTGAGGGCAGTGGCTGTGTGTGGATGTAGAGTAGAGGCTGAGTATAAACTGAGTATGAGCTGAGTACAGGCTGAGTATGAGCTGAGTATGAGTTTTTCTGAGTGGTATCAGGGCGTGAGGGCAGTGGCTGCGTGTGGATGTAGGACTCAGGACCGAAGCTGTGGTGTGTGTGTGGGGGGGGGGCAACAGGAAGGAAGTGGACGGTGGGTAATGTAGTAAATTAGGTCGTGTGTTTGTGTGGCTGGAGCTGGTGGTTGAGTATTTTAGTTGTATGATATGAGACACTGTGGTGTTTTATATCTCTCAGTGATTATCCAGGTCAGATTATTCAGAGGAAACTGCAGACTGTGCCTCAACTTTTACCAGATCAACTTTTAATAGTCATTGTTCTGAGGATTCTTAAAAAATCACCTCCATCATGTTCTGTAGTGAATAATTATCCTCAGAAATTAAGATGCACCGATCCAATATGAGCATCGGCTATAGGTATCAATAAATATTATATATTCATAAATTTCATATAATCAGTTGAAACAAAAAAAATATATAAACTACTTATTCTATTTTTTTGCTTTATAAACAGTAACTTACCATGATCCTGATTTTGTATAAAAATCATTCAAAAATAACACCAGTAAATAGTCGAAAAATATTGCTATTAATATAATAACATGTTTTTTTTTTGGTTTTGTTTAATTTTGATATGTTTTTAATTATTAATTTTATTAATTTTATAGTTGCTATTTGCTAACATTAGATTCCTTCTCTTGTATTTAATTCTAACATTATTTTTATATTATTTGTTATGATTTGTTATTATCTTATTTTGACCGTAATTAAAATGCTGTTTTTATTCTTTATTAATTTATGTCTATTAGATGTATTGGCTTGACTACATAGTAAATGAGGGCCATCGTAAATGTACTCGATGTTTTACATTTCCCAGTTTATCCAGTACAGACTGTATTAACACCCTCAGAGAGAAATATACAGTACCAGTCAAAATATTGGGCACAGCTTAAATTCAAACTATGAAGAAAAAAATACATGGAATTATTTAGAAAACAAAAATGTGTTAAACAAACCAGAATATGTTTTATATTTTAGATTCTTCAAAGAAGCACCTCTTACTTAGACGATCAGTTTTGGTTTGTTTAACACTTTTAAGTTACTACATGATTCCTTATGTGTGGTTTTTATGTGTTTTTGATTGATATCTGTTGGTTTTTATGTGTTTTTGGTTGATATCTGTTGGTTTTTACGTGTTTTTGGTTGATTTCTGTTGGTTTTTATCTGTTTTTGGTTGATATCTGTTGGGTTTTATGTGTTTCGGTTGATATCTGTTGGTTTTTATCTGTTTTTGGTTGATATCTGTTGGGTTTTATGTGTTTCGGTTGATATCTGTTGGTTTTTATGTGTTTTCGGTTGATATCTGTTGGGTTTTGTGTGTTTTTGGCTGATATCTGTTGGTTTTTCTGTTTTTGGCTGATATCTGTTGGTTTTTATGTGTTTTTGCTGATATCTGTTGGTTTGTATGTGTTATTGGCTGATATCTGTTGGTTTTCACGTGTTTTTGGTTGCTATCTGTTGGTTTTTGTATGTTTTGGTTGATATCTGTTGTTTTTATGTGCTTTTGGTTGATATCTGTTGGTTTTTATGTGTTTTTGGCTGATATCTGTTGGTTTTTATGTGTTTTTGGTTGATATCTGTTGGTTTTTATGTGTTTTGGCTGATATCTGTTTGCTTTTATGTGTTTTTGGTTGATATCTGTTGGTTTTTATGTGTTTTTGGCAGATATCTGTTGGTTTATGTACTCTGTAGAGGAGATGTTGTGACAGTTGTGTCTCAGCTACAGTCATTTACAGTCTGTCTCCATCTGTCTCCTTCTCTTTCTCTAGTTCATGGCCTCCAACGGCAACAGCGCTGCCAAAGCCAAGTATGAACAGAAGGTGCCGGCGTTCTATTACTGCCCGACACAAACAGACTGCCAGTGAGTAAAAACGCCCTCTGATTCTGATACAAACACACATATTAAAACTGCTGCTTTCACACCTGCCTCGTTTGTATTTGTAGAACATTTATTGTCCCAGAAATGATTGTAATAATTGCTATAATCAAATCAAATCAAATCAAATCAAATTTATTTGTATAGCGCTTTTTACAACAGGTGTTGGCACAAAGCAGCTTTACAGAAACATGATTACAGGACAAAGAATCAGGCAAAACATTACACATAGAAAATACAGAATACAGAACCCCCAGTGAGCGCGGAGGCAAGGAAAAACTCCCTCAGAGCTGCAGGAGGAGGAAGAAACCTTGGGAGGACCAAGACTCACATTAAAGGGGGGACCATCCTACCACTGGTCAAACGGCTTTTAAATAGAAATTTAAAAAGTCTTTTATACATCTATATAGGTTTTATGTACTCAGGAGTGTAATAGCGCCACTAATGGCTTGGATGTAATCTGTAGTGGAGAGTAAGATGGTCGATGAGCAGCTGATCTGTGGTGGTGGTGGAGAAGAGCTGACTTCAGAAACTTCCATCAGTCTGGCCGGACAGGAGACGCGAGAGCCTGAGGGTCCAACATCGGTATCGGGTCAGACAGGTGGGCAGTCAGTAACTCGGAGGAAGGCAGAGAGATGGAATTAGTTTTGACTGGATTTATGCAAAACTGAGAATATTAAAACATTATCAGAGAGTGGCAAATGACTCCGGCAGAACTGAATAAAACAGCCTAACTAAAGGCAGAGAGCCAGAAGGTAACATAGACATGGAGGCACCCTGAAACACCAGCATCCACCCACTCCACCGTCCACAAACCTGAGTGACCGTGTGCAGTGGGAGAACAACAGCACCAGCATCTCAGTTTACCACAATTTCCTCTGTCCATGAACCCCTGAATCTGCAGCCTTATCTAAAGGGAAAAACATTAATTACCAAAAGCTAAACTAAACAAGTAAGTTTTCAGTCTAGACTTAAAGATTGAGACTGTGTCTGAGTCCCGAACATATTCGGGGAGATTATTCCAGAGTTGAGGCGCTTTATAAGAGAAAGCTCTTCCTCCTGCAGAGCTCCTCTGAATTTTAGGCACTACTAATAAACCAGCACCCTGAGATCTGAGTAATCGCGGTGGTTCATAACAGGAGATGAGGTCTTGTAAATACTCAGGAGCGAGTCCGTGTAGGGCTTTATACGTTAACAGGAGAATTTTATAGTCTATGCGGAATTTGACTGGAAGCCAGTGCAGTGCTGATAGTACTGGACTAATATGGTCAAATTTTCTAGTTTTAGTAAGGACCCTGGCTGCAGCATTTTGAACTAGCTGAAGTTTATTTAAGTTACTGCCGGAACATCCAGACAGTAGCGCATTACAATAATCTAACCTTGAGGTAATAAAGGCATGTACTAATTTTTCTGCGTCATGCAGTGATAGGGCATTTCTTAGCTTGGCGATGTTACGGAGGTGTAGAAAAGCTGTTCTAGTAACATTAGATATGTGTTTATCGAATGCTAGATCTGAATCTATGATAACTCCAAGGTTTTTAGCTGCTGAACCAGGGGTGGCTGAGAAGTCAGCCAGATTTAGCATTAAGTCTGATAATTTATTTCTAGCAGCTTTGGGGCCTAATAGGAGAACTTCTGTTTTATCACTATTTAATAGGAGGAAGTTGTGCGACATCCATGATTTTACATCTTCTACACAATCCTCGATTTTCTTTAATCTCACTCTGTCATCAGGTTTGGCTGATATGAAGAGCTGCGTGTCATCCGCATAACAATGAAAATTCACATTGTGTTTTCTAATAACTTTGCCCAGTGGGAGCATATATAATGTAAATAATAACGGTCCTAATATAGAGCCTTGTGGAATTCCATATCTTACCTTGGTATAACTGGAAGACATATCATTTATCCTCACAAACTGATAGCGATCGGTTAAGTACGATTTAAACCATGCTAAGGCAGTTCCGGTTACACCGACCATGTTCTCTAGTCTTTCTAAAAGGATAGTATGATCTATTGTATCAAAGGCTGCGCTCAGATCGAGAAGTACCAGAAGGGAAACACAGCCTTGGTCGGCGGCTATAAGTAGATCGTTTGTTATTCTAACTAAAGCTGTCTCAGTGCTATGATAAGGCCTAAATCCAGATTGAAATTTTTCATAGATCTGGTTTCTTTGCAGGTAAGAGCAAAGTTGTTGGGCTACAGCTTTTTCTAAAATCTTAGAAATAAACGGTAAGTTTGAAATAGGTCTATAGTTAGACAGTACACTAGGATCAAGATTTGGTTTCTTGATCAGAGGTTTAATTACAGCTGTTTTAAAGGCTTTGGGTACATGGCCCAGGGCGAGCGATGAGTTTACTATCATTAACAGAGGTTTAATTATATCTGGCAGTACCTGTTTTAATAATTTTGTTGGAACAGCATCAAGTGTGCAGGTTGTGCTGTTTGAAGAGGAGATAATTTTCTCTAGTTCTAGCTGTGGAAGTGGGTTAAAGACTTCCAACCTAACTTCAGTAACAGAGTTTTGTTCTAGATCAGCCAGACCAGATGATAGAGAGGATGTAATATTTATCTGTTTAATTTTATCCCGAATGTTTTCAATTTTACTATTGAAGAAGTCCATAAAATCGTTGCTGGTGTAAATGGCTGGAATCTGAGGTTCAGTACCTGCCTGGTTTTTAGTTAATTTGGAAATAACACTAAAGAGAACTCTAGGATTATTTTTATTTATCTCGATCTGTGAGGCCAGATATGCTGAGCGGGCTTTATTTAGTTCTTTTCTATATTTAACAAGACTGTCTTTCCACGCAGAGTGAAACACTTCCAGTTTAGTTGATCGATATTTACGCTCTAAATTTCGTACTAACTGCTTTAAGGTACGAGTTTGATCATTGTACCACGGTGCGAGCTTTTTCTGTCTCTCTATTTTGTGTTTAAGGGGAGCTACAACATCTAAGGTAGAGCGAAAGGTATTTTCTAAACTTTCGGTTAGTTTGTCTAGTTCTACTGGGTCTATAGGAGAATATATTACAGTTGATAAGTCTGGAAGCTTATCTGTAAATTGTTGGGCTGTAAAAGGCGTAATTGAACGTTTTACAGAGTAGCTAGGGGATGTACGTATATTATGACTGAGATGTAATTTAAATGAAATAAGGTAATGATCTGAAATTGCGGAGGTTTGAGAACGAATATTCGGGTTATCTATGCTCACACCCAGGGTCAAAACTAAATCCAGAGTATGATTACAGTAATGAGTAGGTCCTGTTATATTTTGAATAATACCAACTGAGTCTAAAATCGATGTGAATGCCTTTTTTAATGGATCATCCAATTTTTCGAAATGAATGTTGAAGTCTCCAACTATAATCACTTTATCATTACTTACTGCTAAGTCTGTGACAAAATCACTAAATTCTTTTAAAAATTCTAAATAGGGCCCTGGTGGTCTGTAGATGTTAATTAAAGAAAATGCATTCTTTTTTGTAACTGGATTAATTATACTGGTGTAAAGAAGCTCAAAAGAAGTAAAATTTTCATAGTGTTTCTGATTGCTAACTAAGGTACTTTGGAAAAGTATGCAGACCCCACCTCCTCTACCGGACAATCTCGGATTGTGTATATAATTATAGCCTGCAGGGGTGGCTTCATTTAATGCTACATATTCATTTGGCCTAATCCAGGTTTCTGTCAGACACAGAACATCGAATTTCTGATCAGTTATCATTTCATTCACCAGAACTGCTTTTGAATTTAGAGATCTAATATTAAGTAAACCAATCTTTAGGCTTGAAATGTTAGTACTACAGTCTGGATATGATTGTTTAATATAAGTTAAGTTATTTAGATTTACTGTTTTAGTTTTTTGATGTTTTTGTTTGACTCGGGGGACAGACACAGTCTGAATACATTGGTATCTAGGTAACGTCTCTTTGCAGCTCGCAGACGGTCGGTTAAGCCTCTCTGTCTGCGGCCTGGTCCCGGCTCTGGATTGTCAGCAGCTTCTAATACTACTCTGCCGACTAGCTAAAAGACTATGAGCTATGCTGCATGAAAGTAAGGCAGCACCCTCCCGCGTGGGGTGGACACCATCCCTACCTAAAAGACCAGGCTTGCCCTCAAAGTGTAGCCAGTTATCTATAAATGCTATTGTCATTTAAAGACTATCAGATTCCACTGATATACAGGTGCATCTAAAAAAATAGAATATTATTGAAAAGTAACTTTATTTCAGTAATGCAATTCAAAATGTGAAACTCATATATTATATAGATGTTTTACACATAGAGTGATCTATTTTAAACGTTTTATTGTTGATGATTAAGGTTTACAGCCAATGAAAACCAGTAAAAAAATTACATAAGAATATTACTTAATTGGTAATTTTTCTGCTGGAAAATGAAATCCCATACATCTCCATAAAAGTTTTTCTAAGCAGAGGGAAGCTGTAAGATTTTGTGGGAAAACAAAACTGCACTGACTTTAGACTTGATAATAAAACACAGTGGATCAACACCAGCAGATGTCTCACATGACTCTCCAAACCATCACTGATTGGTGGAAACTTCACACTAGACCTCGAGCAGTTTGGACTGTGTGTCTCTCCACTCTTCCTCCAGACTCTGATCCCTTGATTTACTTTAAATGAAATGTAAAAAATATACTGATGATCAGTGATGGTTTGTTTGGAGAGACATGTCATCTGCTGGTGTTGATCCACTGTGTTTTATTATCAAGTCTAAAGTCAGTGCAGTTTTGTTTTCCCACAGATTTCATTTTCCAGCAGGACTTGGCACACTGCCCACACTGCCAAAAGGAGCAATTTTCTGAGCCACTGATTTTTGGGTTTTCATTGGCTGTAAGCTTCATAATCATCAACAATAAAAGAAATAAACACTTAAAATAGATCACTCTGTGTTTAATACATCTATATAATATATGAGTTTCTCATGTATAGGGAGACCTCACCCACATGGGTAATGCAGAGAGACTTAACTGACAGGATGTAGCAAAGTGCACACAGCCACTAAAGTGCACACAGCCACTAAACTATAGTGTGAAACTGAAGAAGCACTATTTATTCTATTTAAACACTTCATAAATTTCACAAATTGGGCCCTAATTTAGGCTTTTATAGGCAAGTAATCAACCGTGCTTCACCGTGCAGCTTGATTTAGGGCGTGTCAGTGTGTCTTTGCTATCGTAACGACGGGAAAAGTACACCTTGTGTGGCTCCAAACACACAAAATGGTTAATTTTGGGCGGAAAGTGAAATAAACTGATCACCGTGTCACTTGCTTATTATTCCCTGTAAGAGCCAGGTGAGCTCTGTCTTTGGCAGGTTGCTATTTTAACACTTTTCAGCAGAGGAAACTGACCTGCTTGTTCACGTTTGATCATTCTGCTTTGCCAGGATAGCGATGGAAGCCTGTCTAGGTTGTATTCAGTCAGTGGAGCACCTGTGTTTTCTGTTACCAAGATAAACAAGCAAAACTCCAGAAATGTACCTGAGCACACCTCATTTCCATCACTTCCTCCACACCCATCAGTGTAGATATATTCAGAAGCTCTGTTGCTATTTAAATGAAGCAGGTGGAAGACATGAAAATAGTATGTTAGTGAGGTATAAGATAGCAATGAGCATCGCTGGCACCATGCTCAGGGTGTAATATAGGGCTTTAAATGTAATATCCACTTTTTGCGAAAGCTAAATTAGTCTTTTCTCAGAAACTGCTGCTTCTCAGCAAAGCATTGTGGGATGCCATCCTGCTCTGCAGTGGAGAAATCAACACAGTCTGTGTTAAAACTCATTACAGCAGCGTTTCTCCACCCCGTTTCTGTGTTTCTGATTTCCTGAATGGCCCCTCTGTGGTTTGGCTGTATTTAAAGCGAGGCGGCTGCGTGCGGAGCCGGGAGGGGGATGTTGGGTTCGTGAGCCACAAACGGTTAAAATGGGAGGAGTTATGTGTGTGAAAACTGACAAAACACAAAAAACAGTTAAATGTATGCAGTTTTAGTCACACATTTACCTCAACACTGCAGTTTTAATTATACAATTACCTCATTAGTGCTGTTCTAATTCTGTACATACTTCAGCAGTGCACTTTTAGTCACGCATGTATCTCAGCAGTGAAGTTTTAATCATACATTTACCATAGCAGGGGGCTTTTAATCACACATTTACATCAGCAGTTCTATTCTAATACTAAATTCACTTTAGCAGTGCAATGTTAATAACAAATTTACCTCAGTTTGCTGCTCTAATCCTGAATTTACTTCTGCAGTGCAATTTTAGTCACACGTTTACCTCAGTAGTGCTGTTCAAATCCTGAATTATTAGCAGTGCAGTTTTAGTCACACATTCACCTCAGCACTGCAGTTTTAATTTTACATTTACCTCAGTATTGCTGTTCTAATCACACATTTACCTCGGTAGTGCTGTTCTAATCCTATATTTAATTTATTTAGCAGTGAAGTTTTAATCACACACTTGCTTCAGTAGTGCTGTTCTAATCCTGAATTTACTTTAGCAGTGCAATTTTAGTCACATATTTACCTCAGCACTGCAGTTTTAATTATACATTTACCCTTAGTAGTGCTGTTCTTATCACACATTTACCTCATTAGTGCCGTTCTAAATACACATTTACCTCAGTTGTGCTGTTCAAATCCTGAAGTTAGTCTCACAGCATCTCTTTATTAATAAAAGAGTCATAAAGAGAATAAAATAATACGAGAATTAAAAGAGCAGTGCACTATAAAAGCTCTTTATGAAATAAAAACTGTTTAAAAATGAAATGTAATGAAACTGTGGCCTTTACCCCGCAGGCTGCTCCGAGAACAGTGGATCCGAGCCAGATACGAGCGGAACGAGTTTATCTACGTGGAGAGACAGGAGCCGTACTCAGCAGGTAAGAGAACAATTCTCTCATGCAGGAATTAGTGGAAGAACTGGTTTAGTGATAACGACAGTGAATAGCTCCAGAGGTGTGGAACCAACAGTGTGAAAACAGTCTCCATTCATTATTCTGTAGTATAGATAGTATAGATACTGGAGTTTAATAAAATACTTCTGTAGAAGCTGAAAAAGTATCAACTCAAGCTTTTTCTTACTCTTTAATTAAAAATGTTATTAAAAAAGAACTGATTTAAAAAGTACTCAAAGTATAAAAGTAGAGTAATGGGAGAAAATAAAGCCGTGCAGTGCAGTGCACGTTTAGTCATACGTTTACCTCAGTAGTGCTGTTTTAATCCTACATTTATCAAGCAGTGCAATTCTGATCATACATTTAATGTAGCAGTGAAGTTTTCGTTATACATTTATCTAAGTAGTGCTATTTTAATCAGACATTTACCATAGCAGTGACGTTTTAGTCAGACATTTATCTCATTAGAGCTATTTAAGTCATACATTTACCTCAGTAGGGCTATTTTAATATTACATTTATCTTGGCAGTGCTATTCTAATCCAAATTAAGGTATAAAAGTAAAAGTAATGTAAGAGGAAAAAATAAAGTCATTAAAAACAAAAGCCATTTAAAGTCCTATAGTGCACTACAACCCTCACCAACACATTTTTCTAAAAGCCATAATGTATATAATAATAAACTATTAAAATGTTAATGTTGATAACCAGCAGCGCAGTTTTAGACATACATTTACCTCAGTAGTACCTCAGCTATTTTAATCATACATTTATCAAGCAGTGCTACTCTGATCATACATAGTGCTATTTATCATACATCAGTAGTGCTGTTGTAATCAGACATTTACCATAGCAATGGGCTTTTAGTTACACATTTACCTCAGCAGTACTATTCTAATCCTAAATTCACTTTATCAGTGCAATTTGACTAAATTTGATAGAATATTAAAATGGTAATGTTGATAATCAGCAGTGCAGTTTTAGTCATCCATTTTACCTCAGTAGTGCTATTTTAACCCTACATTTATCAAGCAGTGCTATTCTGATCATACATTTACTTTAGCAGTGATGTTTTTGTTATTCTTTTACCTCATTAGGGCTATTTAATCATACATTTACAATAATAGGGCTATTTTAATCGTACATTTATATTGGCAGTGCTATTCTAATCAAAATATAAGCTATAGAGTCCTATGGTGCACTAACCCCGCCCCAAAACACATTTTTCTAAAAGCCATAATGTATAACTATAATGATAAACTATTAAAATGGTAATGTTGATAATCAGCAGTGCAGTTTTAGTCATACATTTACCTCAGTTTGTGCTATTTTAATAATACATTTATCAAGCAGTGCTATCCTGATCATGCATTTACTGTAGCAGTGAAGTTTTCGTTATACATTTATCTCAGTAGTGCTTTTTTAATCAGACATTTACCTCAGCAGTGAAGTTTTAGTCATACATTCACCTCATTAGGGCTGTTTTAATCATACGTTTTACCTCAATAGAGCTATTTTAATCATACATTTATCTTGGCAGTGCTATTTTAATCATAATCAAGGTGTAAAAGTAAAAGTAATGTAATGGGAAAAAAATAAAGCCATTAAGAACAAAAGCTTAGGCCACCCCCACAGTCTTCCTCCACCAGTCTTACACACTGCTTTTGGATAATTTTATGCTGCTTTACTCCTGGTGCAAAAACTCAAGCAGTTCAGTTTGGTGGTTTGATGGCTTGTGATCATCCATCTTCCTCTTGATTATATTCCAGAGCTTTTTAATTTGGTAAAATCAAAGAAACTCATCATTTTTAAGTGATTTGGAATTTTGTAAGTAGTGAACTTTTAATTAGCAAGACTATTTAGACTTAGGAATTAGATCATAAAACATAAATCCAATGTTGAGGTCAGCAAAAACTGAGATATTGAGATCAGGTCTGTATATTATATAATATGCTGATAATGTAACTTAGTTTATTAGTATCGTAACATGTTTGATCATTTAATTCTTGTCATTTAATCTATTAATTTAATCTTATAAATTCCTGCAATAACAACGCATATCACAGAATCCGCTCATACACACATCTCTCATGCCTTCTTTTCCTGCCGACGTTTCTCAGTCTGAGAGGACAGCTCCATTATTCGTCACTCTGGTCTACCAGTGGGACATCTGATCCAGGAAAATCACAGGCAGGAGACCTCAGATATCTTCCATTTATCCACTTCTTCTCCCCGGGATCAGATTACGCTCAGGGACATTGATTTCCTGAGGCCTAATGGATTCAGAGTTTTTTATTTTTTATTTCGTTGGTTGTAAAACAAAAAAAAATTGTCATTCTTTGTGTGGTAAACCTACGGTGTAAACGGCAGGTTTAAGTTCATTTTTACGCTTCAGTCGATTTAAACAAAATACATCTCTTCACAAACTAGCTGTTTTTTTCAGCTTAAAGATACCAGCTGTACAGGACCAGTATAGTAATGTTAGTGTAGCTAATTGTACCTTAGCACCTGTTGGTTTATTTTGGTTGTTTTATGTTGGTTTATTTAGTACAACACTGGAAAAAGTTAAAAGAGCACTTCAGTTTCTGAATCAGTTTCTCTGATTTTGCTATTTATAGGTTTATGTTTGAGTAAAATGAACATTGTTGTTTTATTCTATAAACTACAGACAACATTTCTCCCAAATTACAAATAAAAATATTGTAATTTAGAGCATTTATTTACAGAAAATGAGAAATGACTGAAATAACAAAAAAAAAGATGCAGAGCTTTCAGACCTCAAATAATGCAAAGAAAACAAGTTCATATTCATAAAAATCAGTTTTAAGAGTTTATAAATCAATATTTGGTGGAATAACCCTGGTGGTTTTTAATCACAGTTTTTTTATGATCTTGGCATCATGTTCTCCTCCACCAGTCTTACACACTGCTTTTGGATAACTTTATGCTGCTTTACTCCTGGTGCAAAAATTCAAGCAGTTCAGTTTGGTGGTTTGATGGTTTGTGATCATCCATCTTCCTCTTGATTATATTCCAGAGGATTTCAATTTGGTAAAATCAAAGAAATTCATAATTTTTCAGTGGTCTCTTATTTTGTTCCAGAGCTGTACAGTATTATCACAGTTGTATGTGGTTCACACTGAGGAATTCACTTATTTTTTTTTTTTAAATGTAAGACACGTACACTGGCCTTAAGACAAGCAAGGCTTTAATTTTAGCATTATTAGTATTATTTTAGGTTAAAGTCAGACCCGGTTTATGTGAGGACCGGTGGAACAGAGTGTCCTAATGAAAGATGTGCCCCATTAATTATCTGCCTGAGTTTAATTACAGGGAATTAGAGCAGAGGGCTGAGGCAAGAGGAACCTGCAGTAATGTACAGGAACTGCTCAATAATGCAGAAACATGGAGCTGATTCAGGTTTCTTCTGGTTTAGGATCAGATGAATAATAATAATTATATAGAATGTAGCCCTTTTTTTTTGGAAAAGCCAGCTTACTGTTATTCATAATCTTCTTCTTCTGTACGTTTTGGAGCGATACGTGGCACGGTTTTGGTAAAACTGGCGTTTTTATTCGTTTTTAGGGCCAATTTTGAGGTGGGAGCGCAGCAGCCACCTAGCAACACCACAGCAAACACCTAGCAACACAAGAGCAACCACTTAGCAACACCACAGCAACAACCTAGCAACAACACAGAAACCCTCTAGCAACACCACAGCAACCAGCTAGCAACATCACAGCAACGACTTAGCAATACCATAAAGGCCGCCTAGCAACACCACAGCAACCACCTAGCAGCACCACACACCGCCTAGTGACACTATAGCAACCACCTAGCAATACCACAGCAACCAGCTAGCAACACCACAGCAACCAGCTAACAACACCACAGCAATGACTTAGCAATACCATAAAGACTAGAAATACCACAGCAACACCATACCAACCACCTAGCAATACCACAGCAACCTCCTAGCAAAACCACACACCACCCAGTGACACCATAGCAACCACAAGTTTGGACATTCATTCATATTTAGTGTTTTTATTTATTTCTCTATTTAATTTATTTTCTACATTGTGGATTAATATTAAAGTTATAAAAATGTCATAAAAAGAAAACATATGGAATTAGTAGTAAACAGTAAAAAGGTGTTATTCCTCCACATTAATCCCCTGATCTAAACCTGATGAACTGAGATTAAGGTGATTTGAGGTGATTTAATTGGGATGAGCTGGAGCTTCACAGCAAAGTGAAGGAAAAGCAGCAGCTATTGTTCAGCACCTCCAGGAACTCCTTCCTTCAAGATGCTGAGAAAATAGATATGTGGAGTTGGTGGTGAGGAATGGTGTGGGTGCTGCTATTGTTCAGGGTGAGCACACTGCCTGAGACAGCAGCTTATCTGGCCTGACACATCGTTATGAGTGTGTGTGTGTGTGTGTGTGTGTAAATGTGTGTATTCCCGTGACTGTCAGTGCTTTGCTCTGGTTCTGAGAGTAGGCCGGGTGGAGAGCGGGTCAATGCCGTCTTTTGTATTCTATACTGAGAACCTTCGGTCTGTTTTGCTGTGTGTGTACAGCCTGGAGTGCAGCGTTCACTGCAGACGAGCTTGTTGTGTTTATATAGATCTGTAAAAAAATAAAAGAGCACTTAAAAATTATGAATTTCTTTAATTTTACCAAATTTAAAAAACCTCTGGAATATAATCAAGAGGAAGATGGATGATCACAAGCCATCAAACCACCAAACTGAACTGCTTGAATTTTTGCACCAGGAGTAAAGCAGCATAAAGTTATCCAAAAGCAGTGTGTAAGACTGGTGGAGGAGAACATGGTGCCAAGATGCATGAAAAAAAACTGTGATTAAAAAACAGGGTTATTCCACCAAATATTGATTTCTGAACTCTTAAAACTTAGTTTTCTTTGCATTATTTGAGGTCTGAAAGCTCTGCATTTGTCTTTCGTTGTTTGTCAGTGTACTGTATATCGTCGCTGTCCAATAAAAAAAAAACGAGTATCTCCATTTTTGTGGATTTTTAGTTTACTACATAATTTGAAATAAATAACTGTCCCTTACACTGTGCTAAATTTTCTTCTTTCTAACAGACTAATAGAATGACCTCAACATGACCTGGGTGTCGACTTCCATTAAAAGTTTAAAATGTTTTTCTCTGTCCAGTAACGTTGCTGTTTTGGAGATACTTGTTTTTCATTGGACAGCGATGATATATTTTATTGCACGGTTTAATGCATTTAAAATCAGATTGCTTGGATTGAATAATCCGCAAAATAAACAGTAATATGATCCCAGAATATATGAGTGTGTGTTTGCAGGAGTGTGTGTGTGTGTGTGTAAGAGTGTGTGTAGGAGTGTGTGTGTGTGTGTGTTTGTTCTCTCAGAGCTCTGGGGACAGTGGGATGGTTCAGTGCTGGTTTAATTCTGCTGCTGATATGGATCCATCACTCACTCCTCTCCGGTTTTCTCTCTCAGTTTTACAGAGCTGCTTTACGGCCGGCTGTAAATCACAGCTCAGACTCTCAGCAGATATTTAACACTGTGTGTCTGAGGTAGTGCGCTCATCTAACGACATTTTAATCACCTTATTTAAACATTATAATAGAAAATAGTGTAATATATAAGTAAGTAAAAATAAGATGTGGCCAAAATTCAGGTCACATAAAGATATGAACAGTATAAAAACATCTCACTGGAGATGAAAGAGAGAGAGAGAGAGAGAGAGAGATAGGGTAAGTGCATGTGTGTGAGAGAGCAAGAAAGAAAGCAAGAGAGGGAGTGAAAGAGAAAGAGAAAGCGAGAGAGAGAAAAATTAAACCCTTATAATCATGGGGTAAAATCATATTGGTAAATAATATAATTATATTATAATACTCAAAATAATTATTTTTGTTATAAATGTTGTCTGTTATATATGTTCATATATCATTGTTGTTGTTAATTGTTATAATGCTTTGGCAACATTGTAATTTACAGTCATGCTAATAAAGCTATATTGAATTGAGAATTGAAAGCAAGAGAGGGAGAGAAAAAGTACGAGTTAGAGAGAAAGGGAATGTGCGAGAGAGGGAGAGAGAGAGTGAGAATGATATAGAGAAAGTAAATGTGTGTGAGAAAGAGAGAGTGAGACAGAGAGAGGGAGAAAAAGAGAGCTAGGGAGAGAAAGAGAGAAAGCGAGAGAGGGAGAGAAAGAGAAAGCAAGAGAGGGAGAGAAAGAGAGAGAGGGAGAGAAAGCAAGATAGGAAGAGAAAATGAGAGAGAGAAAGAGAGAGAGGCAGATAAAAAGAGAGAGAAAGCAAGAGAGGGAGAAAAAGACAGAAAGTGAGTGAAAGAGGGAGATAGGGTAAGTGAATGTGTGTGAGAGAGTGAGAGAGAAAGCAAGAGAGGGAGAGAAAGCGAACGAGTGAGATAGAGAAAGTGAATGTGTGAGAGAGGGGGAGAGAGAGCGAGGGAGAGAGAAAGAGAGAAAACAAGAGAGGGAGAGGAAGAGAGAGAGAGCTAGAGAGAGGGAGAGAAAATGAGAGAGTGAGAAAGAGAAAGCGAGAGAGGGAGAGAAATCAAAATAAACCATGAGAAAAGAGAAAGCAAGAGAGGCAGATAAAAAAGAGAGAGCAAGAGAGAGAAAGCGAAAGAGGGAGAGAAAGCACGAGAGGGAGAGAAAGAGCGAGAGAGAGTGAGATAGGGAAAGTGAATGTGTGAGAGCGAGTGAGAGAGAGAAAGCGAGTGAGAGAGGGAGTGAGATAGAGAAAGTGAATGTATGTGAGAGAGAGAGAGAGAGAGTGAGATAGCGAAAGTGAATGTGTGAGAGAGTGAAAGAGAAAGCAAGTGAGCAAGAGTGATCTGCAGTGAATGTGTGTGAGAGAGTGAGAGAGAGAAGTGAATGTGTAAGTGAAAGAGTGAGAGAGAGAAGTGAATGTGTGTGAGAGAGTGAGATAGGAAAAGTGAATGTGTGAGAGTGAGATAGGGAAAGTAAATGTGTGAGAATGAGGGAGAGAGAGAGAAAGCGAGCGAGAGAGAGTGAGATAGGGAAAGTGAATGTATGAGAGAGTGATATAGGGAAAGTGAATGTGTGAGAAAGTGATATAGGGAAAGTGAATGTGTGAGAGTGAGTAAGAGAGAGAGTGAAAGTGAATGTGTGAGAGAGAGAGAGAGAGATAGCGAGAGAGAGAGAGAAGAGAGAGAGATAGGGAAAGTGAATGTGTGAGAGTAAGTGAGAGAGAGAGAAAGCGAAAGAGAGAGAGAGAGTGAGAAAGGGAAAGTGAATGTATGAGAGAGAGTGAGATAGGGAAAGTGAATGTGTGTGAGAGAGTGAGATAGGGAAAGGGAATGTGTGAGAGAGAGTGGGAGTGAAAGTGAATGTGTGAGAGTGAATAAGAGAGAGATAGGGAAAGTGAATGTGTGAGAGTAAGTGAGAGAGAGAGAAAGCGAAAGAGAGAGAGAGTGAGAAAGGGAAAGTGAATGTATGAGAGATAGTGAGATAGGGAAAGTGAATGTGTGTGAGAGAGTGAGAGTGAAAGTGAATGTGTGAGAGAGAGTGCGCGAGAGTGATGTGCAGTGAATGCTGGGAGATGAACAGTATCAGGTGTGTGTTGGTTCTGCCTCGCCCTGTTTACTCTCTGCAGGAACGCTGGGCTGAACCGTCGGGTTCCTGTAACAACCTGACCGAGATTTCTTCCCTTAAAACAAACACACATCAGCTCCTGCTGAACCACCGCCACGTTCTCACACTCCGGACTGTTCCAGAACACACACATACACACACACATATATACACATATATACACACTCAAATATATATAACAGTATATGAGTATATGAGCTCTGTTGTGTGTAGTAATGTTTGAGAATAATGGTCGAATTAAATTGTTCTTCAGAAAAAAAAACTGACCAAACAAGCATGTTCTCCTCCTCCACCAGTCTTACACACTGCTTTTGGATAACTTTATGCCTTTACTCCTGGTGCAAAAATTCAAGCAGTTCAGTTTGGTGGTTTGATGGCTTGTGATCATCCATCTTCCTCTAGATTATATTCCAGAGGTTTTTAATTTGGTAAAATCAAAGAAACTCATCATTTTTAAGTGGTCTGTATATAAAGTCGTACATAAAACGTATTCTGGTTTGTGTAACACTTTTGTTTATGAAATGCAACGTTCAGTTAAGCTGCTAGTGTGTCGGCACGGCGTTAAGAACCTATCTATCTATCTATCTATCTATCTATCAGTTAAGCTGCAATACGTTTATGAAAATACTGTATTGAATAGCTCCATTCATGGCGAAAAGCTCCATTCAAAACAGAATGCAAAAAATAATCAAATCAGGTCATTTCTGTGAACTCTAATGCTGTAAGAATTCTTTAAACAGCATTCGGTTTTGTTATTTTTATATGTATATGGCATTTTGTATTGTACTTAATATAATATAATAAATAATATTCACCCTTCTATTATCTTTAACATGTATTGTTCGGTTAAGCATCTATATTTATAGTTTTTCTTTAATAAGGACAACCATGTAAACATTGACATGATATTATACTTTGAATCTCCCGTACATAATAAATAAATATTTTACACCTGTGAGTTGGATAATATTAAGGTCACTTTGCCATGCAATTTAATCATTTTCGAAAATAAAAAAAATAGACTAGGCTATCTTTGTGGAAAGCAACTATTTTTTTTCTCACATCTGTTGATAAACAGCGAGAGTGTACAGTTGTAACACAGAAAACAAGCCAAAGAAAACAAACCAAAGAATTGATAAGCGGCGAGAGTGTACAGTTGTAGCGCAGAAAACAAGCCAAAGAGTCGATAGGCGGCGAGAGTGTGCATGCAGTAAAACTGAGTCGGATCCTAAAAACGCAAGTTTTTAGAATTAATATGAAATTAGGATTAACAGGGATGGTGGTTTCAGCACACTGGTAACATTATTAAACACTATATTTCATCCATATTCTTCTCCAATCAGAAATGCTTCTGCTTTCAGATTAAAAAACTAAATAATACAGACTGCCGCTATAAGTCTCAGTTTCAGCAGTGAGGAGAGGAATTAGAGTTAGTCTGACAGGTGAAGAAGTGCAGTAATAAAGACATTAATGAGATTAAGATAAAAATAATTGGACTACTAAACAGTAGAGGTGTTGTAAAAGTGTATAATAGAAATGAGGAAATGCGTGTAGAGTTGTTTCTGTGTGGGTAGAGCGGTTCAGCCGGTGCAGCAGCTCTGAGCAGCTCTGTGTTTGGATTCTGCATTGATTAATAGTTAATAAACTTTTACATTTTAAGATGCTTATATAATAATAATATTATAGGATTATAATGCATTTACAACCTTTTAAATAGCAATAAACAATTGTCAAGAATATTGAAACACTAGATTTAAAAAATATAATATCATAGATTTACCTCTTTAGTGTAATTCTACTCATACATTTACCTCAGCATTGCTACATGAACATTATATTTTACAGGTTTTAATTAATTTTGCCACTTTTCTTTTTTTGTTTTACCATTTAATAAATTTAATATTTTACCTGCTATTCATTGCTATGCCACTGCAATTGTAATCTTACAATTATCTCACTAGTGATATTCTAACCATAAATTTACCTCAGCAGGGCTGTTATAATCATGAATTTACCTCAGCAGAGCTGCTATAATTATGAATTTACCTCAACAGGAGTATTCTAATCATACATGTACTTCAGCAGTGTCTTTTAGTCATAGAATTACATCACTAGTGCTATTGTAACCATACATTTATCTCAACAGTGCTATTCTAATTATGAATTCACGCCAGCAGTGCTATTCTAACAATAAATTTACTTCACTAATGCTATTCTAAACATACATTTACCTAAGTAAGATCAGCTGACATTACTATCCTAGTCCTGTAGAGATTGTATATTGATGAACTTTAGCTTCAGTTGTTGGGGTTTTTCTGTTAAATTGGCCTAAATCTCCACAATTTGTCTGGTGTATAATTAATATATTTGGTGCATCCTTAAAAATGATTGCGGTCATGTCAGACAACAATATAGAACGATATATTGTACTATAAGTTGATGACGTATTTGTAATCGGGACAGGTCTGTCTTTCTAAAGGCCTTTTTTTCATGCAGAAACTTGTTCTTCACCCTCCAATCTCCACCAGTGCTATTCTAATCATAGATTTACTTCACTAATACTATTCTAATCATACATTTACCTCGCTAATACTATTCTAATCATACTTTTACTTCACTAATGCTATTCTAATCATAAATTTACTTCACTAATACTATTCTAATCATACATTTACCTCGCTAATACTATTCTAATCATACATTTACCTCGCTAATACTATTCTAATCATACTTTTACTTCACTAATACTATTCTAATCATAAATTTACTTCACTAATACTATTCTAATCATAAATTTACTTCACTAATACTATTCTAATCATACTTTTACTTCACTAATGCTATTCTAATCATAAATTTACTTCACTAATACTATTCTAATCATACATTTACCTCGCTAATACTATTCTAATCATACTTTTACTTCACTAATACTATTCTAATCATAAATTTACTTCACTAATACTATTCTAATCATACTTTTACTTCACTAATACTATTCTAATCATAAATTTACTTCACTAATACTATTCTAATCATAAATTTACTTCACTAATACTATTCTAATCATACTTTTACTTCACTAATGCTATTCTAATCATAAATTTACTTCACTAATACTATTCTAATCATACATTTACCTCGCTAATACTATTCTAATCATACTTTTACTTCACTAATACTATTCTAATCATAAATTTACTTCACTAATACTATTCTAATCATACATTTACCTCGCTAATACTATTCTAATCATAAATTTACCTCACTAATGCTATTCTAATCATAAATTTACCTCACTAATACTATTCTAATCATAAATTTACTTCACTAATACTATTCTAATCATAAATTTACTTCACTAATGCTATTCTAATCATAAATTTACCTCACTAATGCTATTCTAATCATAAATTTACTTCACTAATACTATTCTAATCATAAATTTACTTCACTAATGCTATTCTAATCATAAATTTACTTCACTAATACTATTCTAATCATAAATTTACCTCACTAATGCTATTCTAATCATAAATTTACCTCACTAATACTATTCTAATCATAAATTTACTTCACTAATACTATTCTAATCATAAATTTACTTTACTAATGCTATTCTAATTATACATTTACCTCACTTATACTATTCTAATCTTAAATTCACCTCATTAAAACTATTCTTATCATGAATTTATATCATCAGGGCTATTTAAATCATAAATTCACCTCATTGAAACTATTCTAATCATACATTTATCTCACCAGTGCTATTCTAATCATAAATTTACTTCAGTAATGCTATTCTAGTCATACATTTACCTAGGTTAGCTCAGCTGATATTACTATCCTAGTCCTGTACAGCTCGTATATTGATGAACTTTAGCTTCAGTTGTTGGTGTTTTTCTGTTAAGTTGGCCTAAATCTCCAGAACTTGTCTGGTGTATAGTTAATATATTTGGTGCATCCTTAAAAATGATTGCGGTCATGTCAGACAACAATATAGAACGATATTTGTTGAACGATATATATATATATATATATATATATATATATATATATATATATATATATATATATATATATATATATTATACTATAAGTTGATGACGTAATTGTAATCGGGAAAGGTCTGTCTTTCTTAAGGCCTATTTTTTTTCTGCAGAAACTCGTTCTTCACCCTCCCATCTCTCTCTCTCCTGTTTGCCCTTTTCCTCTCTGGCCCCGCCCTCCTGTCTGTATTTAGCTCTCCTCCATTAGTGTGTTTTTAAGCCCGCCCCCTGCTGTCTTCTCCTCACAGGCTACAGGGAAGGCTTTCTGTGGAAACGAGGGCGAGACAACGGCCAGTTCCTCAGCCGAAAATTCATCCTGTCTGAGAGAGAGGGAGCGCTGAAGTACTTCAACAAGCATGACGTGAGTTATCTATACCCTCCCCCCTCCCTCTATCTATCTATCTCATTCTCTCTTTCTTTCTCCTTCTCTCATTCTCTCTCTCTCTTCACCCCCTGTTGATCTGTGCCCGTAAGGCTGATGTAAGGGCTCTTATGCCAGGCCCCTGTGAAGTTTCCCGCATTGCCACAGGTCAGAAATACCGCTGGAAATGTGCAGGACGTCGAGCATCTCGTCATCGTGGAAGGTTTGATTCTGCTCGCTCGGCCACTTCTCCTTTCTAGTGTAGACACTCTATTAAAAGACCTTCTTCCGTTTGACTTTTTTCCTTTTTTTTTGCCATCTTTCACAACGTAGTTCATTATAACTGCAGTGCAGACTGGAGACTGTACTTATTATTAAAAATAATAATAATTAATAAACTATAGGCCCTCTAAACTCTCTATCTCTATCTTACACTTTGCTATTTAAAGGTTTATGTTTGAGTAAAATGAACGTTGTTGTTTTATTCTATAAACTACAGACAACATTTCCAAATAAACAATTCCAAATAAAAATATTCTCATTTAGAGCATTTATTTGTTATTATTATATTTGGTAAAAAATAATCCTGGTTTTTAATCACAGTTTTTTTTTCATGCTTCTTGGCATCATGTTCTCCTCCACCAGTCTTACACACTGCTTTTGGATAACTTTATGCTTTACACTCCTGGTGCAAAAAAAAAAAAAAAAATCAAGCAGTTCAGCTTGGTTTGATGAACTTCCTCTTGATTATATTCCAGATGTTTTCAATTTGGTATAATCTAAGAAACTCATAATTTTTACATGGACGCTTATCTTTTTCCAGAGCTGTATTTTTTAATGCCTTGGGACCAAGTTTTTCAAAATAGCCTCAGAGTTTTAAAAAAATAATCTACATTGATGGTGTAGTGTGGTGGTCTGAAAGTGAGGTGCGTTCAGGTAAATTGCTGTACAGGTGTTTCTATCTTGGCGGTGGAAAAAACATGGCGTGCGCTACTGATTGATTAAAACCCTGACGACACAATCTTTAACTAAAAAAATAGAATAAAGAATAAAATAACATTGCAGTTCCTTTACATGAGCTGCTGGTGTATCTATATCATATTATATATCATATTTCACATTATGCCCAAAATTAACCACACCCATGAATAATTAACAGAATTAAGATGACTCTCCAAACCATCACTGATTGGTGGAAACTTCACACTAGACCTCAAACAGTTTGGACTGTGTGTCTCTCCACTTTTCCTCCAGACTCTGATCCCTTGATTTACTTTAAATGAAATGTAAAATGTACTGATGATCAGTGATGGTTTGTTTGGAGAGACATGTCTGTCATCTGCTGGTGTTGATCCACTGTGTTTTATTATCAAGTATAAAGTCAGTGCATCTTACACTACTTCATGCTTCCCTCTGCTGCTGACAACTTTTATAGAGATGCAGATTTCATTTTCCAGCAGGACTTGGCACACTGCCCACACTGCAAAAAGTAGCTGTCGGTCTTATGTAATATTCTAATTTTCTGAGACACTGATTTTTGGGTTTTCATTGGCTGTAAGCCATAATCATCATCAACAATAAAATAAATCATATATTTGTATAATATGTAATATATAAGTTTCACATTTTGAACTGAATTACTGAAATAAAGTACATTTATATTGTTTATATACTGTATGTTTGCAGGCGAGGGAGCCCAAAGCCTTGATGAAGATCCACACCATTAATGCCACCTTCCAGCCAGCGAAGATTGGCAACCCTCACGGACTCCAGATAACCTACCTGAAGGACAACAGCACCAGGAACATCTTCGTTTATCACGAGGACGGCAAAGTAAGAGTGAATCCGTTCACTTAATAATTTAAACAATAAAGAGCTGAATTAATCTTCACTCCATCACTATTAGTTATGTAAATACTGAGCCATGGTGTATAAAAGCTTAAACTGTGCTTTAATATGGTTAAGATACTAAAAATTGGTGAAAATATGGACGTTTTTGGTTTGATTGGTACAAGAAATATCAATTTACACAATATTTTATACTGATCCAGTGTTGTTTACTCCAAACAGCAATTTTGCAACAGAGGCAAAAGTGAAACCCCACAGTTGCATTTAACTCCCCCTGCTGGACACTCCACCTGTATTAATATTATTTTCTGTAATAGAATAAAACTAAAGTTCATACATTCAGAAATAAATGAAAGCCTATATTATAAAGTGATATAATATATGCTAAATTAGGCACAATAAAATCTATGAATGTAATCTTAATAAAGTACATAAATTAAAATGCATATTATTTCACATACATAAGGTTGAAAATGTAAATGCGTGATAAATATTACGAAATACACATATGAAAGTAAAGAGAATCAAAGTAAATCATAAAATATATACCGTATTTTTCGGACTATAAGGCGCACCGTATTATAAGACGCACTATCAAAGAACGCCTATTTTCTGCTATTTTTCCATATATAGGGCGCATCGCATTATAAGGCGCGTTAAGTGACACTAGAAAGGGTGCCTATATCAAAGTGAACAGGGGTGGCGCCATGTTTCCCTTCCCCCACCGGGGGTGGTCTCTTGCCGGTGGAGCGTCTCAGTATACAAATCTAGCTCTTTCAAAGTCAAACGAGTGCTGGATATTAATCTACACAGATTCCTCTCCTGAAAACTGTTTATTTGGGTGAGTAACGTGCTTCAGTTTATTTACAGTAAGCTTAGATTTCCAGATGTCCACTAAGGCTTGCTGCACCAGCGTTAGCATAGCTATCCGCTAGCACGCTAGCTAGTCACCTAAACTAGTAAAGTTAACCCAAACTTAAACGACAGCGTTACACTGAGTAATCCTGCGTGTTCTGGTAAGACACTGAGATATTAGCTAGCGATTCGTCCCCCGTAGCTTGTTTTAACACGGTAAACAAGCAGATTACAGGCTGATAAAACTCACCTCTGAGAGAGTTAGCGCTTAGCATCTAGCTAATGCTAGCCAGGCAAAGCAGCACAGACTTACAGGCCGATAACTCACCTCTGAACGGTGAACGCTTAGCGATTAGCATCTAACTCTAATAATACTGCTCCAGCAGTATTAAAAGTACTAAATTTAGAAAATACTGATCTCTGAACAGTGAAAAAGCTAGCTAGCTAAGCGGTTAGCATCTAGCTAATGCTATTGCTGCTCCAGCCTCGGAGCGGCACGGCTCTGCACGGAGTGTGTGTTTACTGCTCCTTACACCTGACGGGTAAAATTTAGATAATACTGATCTCTGAACAGTGAATAAGCTAGCTAATGCTATTTGCTGCTCCAGCCTCGGAGCTGCACGGCTCTGGACTCTGTATAGCACTGAAACTCTGTATAACGCTGCACGGAGTGTGTGTTTACTGCTCCTTACAACCTGACGAGTAAAATCCATACAAAAGGCGCACCGTATTATAAGACGCACTGTCAATTTTTGTGAAAATTAAAAGTTTTTAAGTGCGCCTTATAGTCCGAAAAATACGGTATATATTTTTTCCTAATATAATAATTTACCTCTCTCTACATCAGTCTACCTCTTTCTACCTCAGTTTACCTTACTTTATCTTATTCTACCTCCTTCTGCCTCACACTGCTTCCATCTACATCATTATGCCTCGCTCTACCTAATTCTACCTCACTCTGCCTTGATCTACCTCACTCTACCTTACTTTACCTCCTCACTCTGCCTCGCTCTACCTCACTCTGCTTCGCTCTACATCACTGTGCCTCACTCTATCTAATCCTACCTCACACTACCTCACTCTACCTCCTTCTGCCTTGCTGTACCTCACTCTGCCTCCCTCTACCTCCCTTTGCTTCGCTCTGCTTAATCCTACCTCAATATACCTTACTGTACCTCATTCTGCCTCCCACTACCTCACTCTGCCTTGTTCTACATCACTGGTCTTATTTCTACCTAATCCTAATTTACTATACCTCACCATACCTCACTCTACCTCACAATACCTCACTCTACCTCACTTTACCTCAAAATACCTCACTTTACCTCACAATACCTCACTCTACCTCACTTTACCTCAAAATACCTCACTTTACCTAATTCTGCCTTGCTCCGTCTAGTCTTACCTCATTCTACCTCACTTTAACTCCTTTTGCCTTGCTGTACCTCACTCTGCCTCACTATCCTTCTCTCTACACTACTGTGTCTCATTTACATAATCCTAACTCACTATACCTCACTTTACCTAATTCCACCTCACGCTTTCTCAATCTACTTGACCGTACCTCACTCTACCCTCACTCTACCTTACTCTGCCTCGTTCTATCTAATCCTATCTCACTCTACCTCCTCCTTCTGCCTTACTGAACTGCCTCACTGTACTTAATTCTGCCTCGCTCTGCTTAATCCTACCTCACACTGCGATACTCTACCTCCTCTCTCTGCCTCACTCTACCTAATTCTGCCTTGCTCCGTCAGGTCTTACCTCATTCTACCTCACTTTAACTCCTTCTGCCTTGCTGTACCTCACTCTGCCTCACTATTCTTCTCTCTACACTACTGTGTCTCATTTACATAATCCTAACTCACTATACCTCACTTTACCTAATCCTACCTCACGCTGCGATACTCTACCTCCTCACTCTGCCTCGCTCTACCTCACACTGCCTCGCTTTACCTCACTCTGCCTCGCTCTACCTCACACTGCCTCACTCTACCTCACTTTACTTTACTCTACCTCACTCTGCCTTGCTCTACCTCACTTTACCTTACTCTACCTCTTCACTCTGCCTTGCTGTACCTCACACTACCTCACTCTACCTTGCATTACTTCAATCTACCTAATTCTGCCTCGCTCTGCCTAATCCTACCACTTCTCACTCTACCTCCTTCTTCTGCCTTACTGAACCTTGCTTTACCTCCCTCTACCTCACTCTGCTTCTCTCTACATCCCTATACCTCAACTTTACCTAATCCTCCTCAATCTACCTTGCGCTACCTCACTGTACTTAATTCTGCCTCGCTCTGCTTAATCCTACCTCATGCTGCGATACTCTACCTCCTCACTCTGCCTCGCTCTACCATACTCTGCCTTGCTCTACCTAACTCTGCCTCACTCTACCTCACTCTGCCTTGCTCTACCTCACACTGCCTCGCTCTACCTCACTCTACCTTACTCTTCCTCACTCTGCCTCGCTCTACCTCACTCTGCCTTGCTCTACCTCACACTGCCTCGCTCTACCACACTCTGCCTTGCTCTACCTTACTCTTCCTCACTCTGCCTCGCACTACCTCACTTTACCTCACTCTACCTTACTCTTCCGCACTCTGCCTCGCTCTACCTCACTTTACCTTACTCTACCTCCTCACTCTGCCTTGCTGTACCTCACACTACCTCACTCTACCTTGCATTACTTTAATCTACCTAATTCTGCCTCGCTCTGCCTGATCCTACCACATTCTATCTCACTCTACCTCCTTCTTCTGCCTTACTGAACCTTGCTTTGCCTCTCTCTACCTCACTCTGCTTCGCTCAATATCACTGTGCCTCACTCCTAATCTTACCTCACCTGATTGTGCCTCGTTATGCCTCGTTATGTCTCTCTACCTCATCCCTGTGCTTCGCTCTACCTAATTCTACCTCACACTACCTCACTCTACCTCCTTCTGCCTTGCTGTACCACACTCTGCCTTGTTCTACATCACTGGGTTTATCTCTACCAAATCCTAACTCAGTATACCTCACTCTACCTAATTCTGCCTTATGTTTTCTCAGTCTAATTGACTGTACCTCAATCTACCTCACTTACCTGTACTCTTACTCTGCCTCACTCTTCCTAATAATATCTCACTTTACCTCCTTTTGCCTTGCTGAACCTCAGTCTGCCTCACTCTGAATGACTCTACCTCGCTCTGTCTCACTCTACCTCACTCCGCCTCCAGTCTCGTTATGTCAGATTAACACAGTCTGCAGAATTAGAGCTCCCTCTGTTGCTGGAAGCGGGTACTACAGTTTGAGTTCGCTGTGGTTCACGATATAATTGCAGCTCTTAAAATATGTTCATTAGAAAATCGTGAAAACTCATATCGTGATAACGATAAAAATCTCATTTATCGTTCCTTCCTACCTTCCTATGGGATTTCTCTCTGTGTTGCAGGAAATGGTGGACTGGTTCAACGCTATCCGAGCTGCTCGATTTCATTACTTACAGGTGGCTTTTCCAGGAGCACATGATGTCGATGTAAGCGAAACACACACACACTCTTATACACACACACACACACACACTCTTTTACACACACACTAACACATAAATACTAGAGCTCCTGCAGCGTCTCTGCCCCTGTTCTGTTTGGGGAAGCTGAGGTTTGGTGGTTATGGTTTCGTCAGCCTGCATGTCCGGCCGTTTGAACTCTGAACAGCAGAGTTTACTAATAATCAACCTTTTATTTTATTTATTCATAATCTAGGGCTTTCTGATATGATTAAATCTCTCTATATCTTGTTACGTTTTAGAGAAATGCTGATTATACAATATGATACAATATGACATGATGAAAACAAAACATATATATACTGTACAGCTCTGGAAAAAAATAAGAGAGCACTTAAAAATGATGAGTTTGTTTGATTTTACCAAATTGAAAACTTGAAATCCTCTGAAATATAATCAAGAGGAAGATGGATGATCACAAGCCATCAAACCACCAAACTGAACTGCTTGAATTTTTGCACCCGGAGTAAAGCAGCATAAAGTTATCCAAAAGCAGTGTGTAAGACTGGTGGAGGAGGAGAACATGATGCCAAGATGCATGAAAAAAAAACTGTGATTAAAAACCTTAGAGTTATTCCACCAAATATTGATTTCTGAACTCTTAAAACTTTTAAAACATTTTCTGCAAATAAATGCTCTAAATGAGAATATTTTTATTTGGAATTTGGGAGAAATGTTGTCTGTAGTTTATAGAATAAAACAAAAATGTTAATTTTTAACTGATTTAGGAACTGAAGTGCTCTCTTCATTTTTTCCAGAGCTGTACATTTATATAGATATAGTGCTGCAACTAATAATTATTTTGATAGTTGACTAATCTGTTAATTATTTATCTGATTAGCTGAATATTCATGATTATTATTTCTTATTATTTGCATCTCTGCTTTCTGTCATTATAACTCATGTTCCTAGCTTTCTCTATATTCACATCAAAACCATAAAAAATAAAAATGCTAAAAAAAAAAAACTAAAAATTGGATTTAATTGCCTTTTAAATGCTCAGAAGATGGTTAAATAGGTAATGTTCTGATATTTAG